>NC_046172.1:96185521-96421592 GCF_011064425.1 Rattus rattus
TGATGTGTTCAGTTACCGTATTGCTTGTTTCTCTTCTCTGTATTCAGACAATCGACATTGTTCATAAAGGCTTCTGAAAGAGGCTAACATCCAGATACTTGTGCCGATTGCAGTATTCCTTTCTGGTTATACGTATGGAATTAGTTTTTTTGATTGACATTTAAGTATTATCTCATATCAGGGTTATCAAATTTATTGATTGACTCGCATTTGAGTTACGAGCTCCTGTGGTACTACTCGTCCTAGCTACCTGTTTGTGCTCTTGAGAATTTCAGTGTATTTCTATCTTTTATCACCTGTTGTTGCAGTGCTATCTTTGTTAATTCCAGTCACATAAAAATTACTAATCGTAAAGGAAACCATGAAAATTTCCACTGCTGACAGTATTTCTACTCTCAGTTTCTTCTTAATACAGAATCTACCAAACCAATATGGTATCTTTGATTACTTTCTGCAAATACATGTACATATGTTATATATATTTCACCCATACAAACTCTTTTCTGTTTTTGGTATTTTGTGGCTCAAAATCAGGACCCTGAAGGCAAGCAAGTGTTCCACCATTGAGCTTCATTATTGGACAACAACTTTATCATATTCCTAAATATATGTGATCAAATCATTAGAGATTTTCATTATAGATGGACAAAAGATCATGTCACGAAAATCTAGTGGAATAGTGTTCACCAATGCCTCTTAATGTTGAATGAAGAACATATAATATCTAGCAAAGGCATTTTTTGGTTTTTTATTGAAAAAAATATATTTTGATCATAGTTTCCTCTCTCCTCCCTTCTTCTAGATCAACTACCTATCCTCTCATCCATTCTATGATTTTTCTCTCTCACTTCAGAAAACAAAAAGAGCAAACAAAATAACCAAACAAACCATAATTTTAAAACATCAGAAAAAAAATACCCACATACACACACACAAGTACACACACATGCATACACACACACACACACATGTATGCAAGCACGATCCATGCATCCACACACATTTTCTTACATGTCTAATATTTCATTTCGAGTAATATAACAAAACTGTTATGGAATTGGGGTATTCACACAATTATTTTTTTCTTTTGATAAAAAGGATGGTTATATATATAAATATACACATATATATATATATATATATATATATATTCATGGCTGGCCTAGAGCTTTCTTTGTAGACTGAGCCAGTCTCAAACTCACAGAGATATGTGTCCTCTCCCTCTCATGTTCTCAGATTAAAGGGCATGTAGCAGGTCTAAAACATTTTTTCTTATAATGTATACATTACTTAACAACAAGGCTCAATTAAAAGCATTTTAACTGCTGCTCTCTGTCCAGCAACTATTCTGAAGACTGAAAATAAAACAGGAAGTAAGATATTTTATTTTGCTCACATTCAACTTCTGAAATTGTGCATTACCTATTAAGAAAAGCCAAGCACACACACACACACACACACACACACACACACACACACACACACACACACACACACCAGTATAATAATTTTAGGTAACCACTATTCAGAAGAAAGAGAAATTAGGAAGAAACATAGAGATGTGTCTTTGGTTTAAGAAAGGGCAGTGGAAAGAAATATATCAGTGAAAATCTCATTGAGAGCTTCCTTTTCCTCTGGAACTTGTTGCTAAGGATTTGGGGCTGCAATACCTAAGTAAAGATAACAGCAATACAGGTCCTTTGGACATCTGGGGGAATAGAAAGATCAATGCGACTGGAACATAGTCAACAACGGTAAAAGTAAAATCTAATGGATTTGAGGAGACAGGTAAGGTCATAGCAGCAAGGGAAGAGAGGAAAATGTTGTAAGTATAGGTAGGATTATAGAAAGCAGCAGAGAATTCAGGTTTGATTTATACTAGCCCAGGAGTCTATTGGCTGTGTACAGAGAATGAACAATAAGGAAACCTGAGCAAAATAGAGACACATAGACTACATTTAATTGTAGAATATATCTTCTATCTCCTCTTAATAAAAAGAAAACCAAGGAGTATATCTCTATCAGCCCAGGATCTCATCTGTTCCTCCACCTTCTTCAAAGATCATAAACACCGCCGATCCATCCATTGAATACACCTCCTCCTCCCCCAGAGGATAAAATAACTTACTTTTTAAAACAGGGTTTAAAATGGAATAGAATGCGCCACTTACCTTTCTTCATTTTTCTCTTCAGCCCAACCCTGTTCTTTCCTCCATCCTTCCAGAGAGATGCATATACTTTTAATTTAAATTCTACCACAGGAGACAAAAGAGACTCTTAATCCTAGAATAACAAGCTTTTTGTTGTTGCTGTTTTAACTTCTCTCTCACTCGAAGCTACTTCTAGTAATGATAGAGTGGGGTTTTTTGTATCGTTTTAGCCTTAAAATAATTCTCTTGGGACAGGAAACACAGAAACAAAATAGAATGTAAATGAATCAACATTATTTGTGTAATCCATCCTGGACAGCTTCTCTGGCTTATTTGGGTGTTCTTTCACTACATCAATACAATTTAACATTGTTTAGTTCCTTCATGCTATCTCTGCAGCTCAGTAAAGTATTTAGCTACTTTAGAAAATGGGAATTATATTGTGAACTCATGGAGGTGGTGGAAAAAGGTAACATACTATTACATATAAAAAGTATCTGGAGAAACTTTTGGCACACAGACTTGGCAAGTATATGATAAATTGTCATTCTAATAATAATAATATTTTTAACACAATTATGAAGAATAATATAATGATAGTAGTAACAATAATATTGTTATTAGTATATTTATTAAGTGAGCTTTAATTTTATCTTTCTCTCATACTTATTTTCAGCATGATTGTTTTGTAGTATAGATGTTGAATTCTTGGATATTGATGGAGCTAAATGATATATTTCTATAATGGTTTAGTATAATCCCCAGACATACCCATGTCATATGTGGGAGATCAGCAGACAATTTTGTGGAATCTGTTCTGGGGGATAAAACTCTGATTTTTTGCTTTGTGGCGTTCCATACCTGCTTAACAGCCCTCCTTGAAACATTTTAAATGATGAAAAAAAATATTTCTCAGTTAACTATAGTTTTCTTTTGTTCTTAGAAACTTTTGGTCTTTTAAAAGCTGCTTTAAACTAAAATCAGGATCAGGACAAGGCTGCAAAATTCCTCCTCTCTTATTCAATATAGTTCTTCTGAAGTTCTGTGAGAGCAATTGGGGACAACAAAAAGGAGGTCAAGGGATTGATCGGAAGAAGAAGTCAAAATATCTTTATTTGCAGATGATAGGATAGTATATTTGTTGATGCCAAAAGTTCCACCAGAGAACTACTAAAGTTGATAAACAACTTCAGCAAAGTGGCTGGGTATAAAATTAACTCAAATAAATCAGTAGCCTTCCTCTACACAAAAGAGAAACCGGCCGAGAAAGAAATTAGGGAAATGACACCCTTCATAATAGATCCAAATAATATAAAAATTTTCAATTGTGACTTTAACCAAGCAAAGGAAAAGATCTGTACAATAAGAACTTCAAAGACTTTAGAAGAAAGAAATTAAAGAAGATCTCAGAAGATGAAAGATCTCCCATATAAATGGATTAACAGGATTATAGGTCAAAATGGCCATTCTACCAAAAAGCGGATCTACAGATTCAATGCAATCCCATCAAAAATACCAATCCAATTCTTCAAAGAGTTAGACAGAACAATTTTAAATTCATCTGGAATAACAAAACGCAGAGATAGCTAAATTATCACTCAACAATAAAAGGACTTCAGAATCATATCCCAGATCTCAATGATATTACAGAGCAATAGTGATAAAAACACATGGTATTGGTACAGAGACAGACAGATAGACCAATGGAACAGAATTGAAGACCCAGAAATGAACCCACACACCTATGGTCACTTGATTTTTGACAAAGGAGCCAAAACCATCCAATGGAAAAAAGATAGCATTTTCAGCAAATGGTGCTGGTTCAACTGGAGGTGAACATGTAGAAGAATGCAGATCGATCCATGCTTAACACCCTGTACAAAGCTTAAGTCCAAGTGGATCAAGGACCTCCACATCAAACCAGATACACTCAAACTAATAGAAGAAAAACTCGGGAAGCATTTGGAACACATGGGCACTGGAAAAAATTTCCTGAACAAAACACCCATGGCTTATGCTCTAAGATCAAGAATCGACAAATGGGATCTCATAAAACTGCAAAGCTTCTGTAAGGCAAAGGACACTGTGGTTAGGACAAAACGGCAACCAACAGATTGGGAAAGATCTTTACCAATCCTACAACAGATAGAGGCCTTTATATCCAAAATATACAAAAGAATCAAGAAGTTAGACAGCAGGGAGACAAATAACCCCTATTAAAAAAATGGGGTTCAGAGCTAAACAGAGAATTCACAGCTGAGGAATGCCGAATGGCTGAGAAACACCTAAAGAAATGTTCAACATCTTTAGTCATAAGGAAAATGCAATCAAAACAACCCTGAGATTTCACCTCACACCAGTGAGAATGGCTAAGATCAAAAACTCAGGTGACAGCAAATGCTGTCGAGGATGGGAGAAAGGAGGAACTCCTCCATTGTTGGTGGGTTGCAGACTGGTACAACCATTCTACAAATCAGTCTGGAGGTTCCTCAGAAAATTGGACATTGAACTGCCTGAGGATCCAGCTATACCCCTCCTGGGCATATACCAAAAAGATGCCCCAACATATAAAAAAGACACGTGCTCCACTATGTTCATCGCAGCCTTATTTATAATAGCCAGAAGCTGGAAAGAACCCAGATGCCCTTCAACAGAGGAATGGATACAGAAAATGTGGTACATCTACACAATGGAATATTACTCAGCTATCAAAAACAATGACTTTGTGAAATTCGTAGGCAAATGGTTGGAACTGGAAACTATCATCCTGAGTGAGCTAACCCAATCACAGAAAGACATACATGGTATGTACTCATTGATAAGTGGCTATTAGCCCAAATGCTTGAATTACCCTAGATGCCTAGAACAAATGAAACTCAAGACGGATGATCAAAATGTGAATGCAGATCGCTCCTGAGAGACACAGCCAGAATACAGCAAATACAGAGGCGTAATGCCAGCAGGAAACCACTGAACTGAGAACAGGACCCTGTTGAATCAGAGAAAGAACTGGAAGAGCTTGAAGGAGCTCGAGACCCCATATGTACAACAATGCCAACCAACCAGAGCTTCCAGGGACTAAGCCACTACCCAAAGACTATACATGGACTGACCCTGGACTCTGACCCTCAGGGTTACGCAATGAATATCTAGTAAGAGCACCAGTGGAAGGGGGGAAGCCCTGGGTCCTGCTAAGACTGAACCCCTAGTGAACTAGACTGTTGGGGAGAGGGCAGCAATGGGGGAGGGTTGGGAGGGAACACCCATAAGGAAGGGAGGGGGGGGATGTTTGCCGGAAACCGGAAAGGAATAACACCTAAAAATGTATATAGAAATACTCAAGTTAATAATAATAAAAAAAAAAAAAAAAAAAAGCTGCTTTAAAATAAGTATTTTATTTTAAATGTATAGGTGTTTTGATTTTATTTATGTGTGTACCTGGCATCTGCAGAGGCTAGAAGAGGGTACCAGGTCCCTTGGAAATGGAGTCGTGGACGGTTTTGAGCCACTGTGTACATTCTGGGAAACAAAGGTGGATCCTTTGCAAGAAGAACAAGTGTTCTTAATTGCTGGACAATCTCTCTATGCTCTTCATTACAATTTTGAATGTAATTGTCCTTTAAAGATTCTTCAACAAAGAAGGGAAGGAGCTAGGCATGGGTGTACACCTGGAAAGCCAGTCCGGTGGGAGAAGAGGGCAGAACAATCTGAGTTTATGGCCAATCTGCATTACATTGTTGAGCCCTTACCTAAAAAATAAAATGCTGAGATGTTAAATCTAGAGTCATTTTTCCTTCTACAGTTATGTCTTCATGGGGAGGGGCTTTAGAATAAAGAAGAAAGTAAGGCTGTTGCCTTACACTCGGTCATCCTAGTCCAGAGCAGGACTAAAGCAAGTTCCGGCCCAGCTTGACCTATAGGGAAAGTTTCAAAAATCCAAGGCCTACACAGTGAGAGCCTATATTTAAAAACAAGTGACTTGTAGAAAGCCATACAATTCATCCGCAGCAGCCATCTCTCCTCAGAGTGACCCCATGAACTTTCCAGCTGTGGAAATGACTAACTGTAAGCAAGTCAATTTTTATTACCATCTCTTTCTGAGAAACAGTGTTTTTATCTTTTTAAAATTAAATAATTGATCCATTTTACATCCTATTTGCCATTGTCTCTCTCTACTCTCTTCTCAGTCCCCTCCTCTTACCTCACCTTCTCCCTTGTTTCTCTACCTTTTCTCCTGAGAGAAATGGAGGCCTACCATGGATATCAACCCACCTTGCCTATCAAGTTGCTGTAGAACTAGGTGCATCTTCTTCCAGGTAGACTTCTCCCAGGCAGAATAAGTGGGAAGGGATTCAGAGGCAGGCAACAGAGTCAGAGACGGCTTCAGCTCTAGTTGTCCGAGGTACCACACAAAGATCAAACTGTACATTTGTTACATATGTGTAGGGGGCCTAGGTATATCCCATGCATACTCTTGGATGGAGGTTCAGTCTCTGTGGCCCCCCACAGGCCCAGATTAGTTCATTCTGTAGGTATTCTTGTGGTATCCTTGACCTCTGTGGCTCCAATCCCTCCCCCTGTTCTACCAGATTCCCCAAGCTCCTCCTAATGTTTGGTTGTGGGTCTCTGCATTAGGTTCCATCTTCCCCCACTTTCTTGTAATTGCATTCTTTGTGAAGAAAATGGGTTTACTTGATGCAAAAGGCAGTATCAGATGTCGACATCCCAGGAAAACTCTCCTTAGATACGAAGATTCCATAATTGAAGAAAATGTGAATTTGGATGAAAAAAGTGAGAAGAAATAAGCACTGAAGAAAGAATGAAACACCTTTGTGCCAACATGAAGTGTTTCTGAAAGAGGACTCTCTGTGCTGTCTAACTGCATAGAGTTTATATGGTAGATGGAACAGGAGAATAAGCATCAATGTCCAGTCTACTATATTGGTTTGGATCTTGTACAGTTATTCATATGAAGGGATCAGGAGACTGTGCTTCCCAGATTCTCCATGCATTGCATTTCTAACTTAGTATTTATTTTGGTACAAAAACCTATTTCAGTTCAAAGGACATTAGTTTACAAAGCTCAATATTTTAATAGAGGTCAATTATCTATTTTGTAAAGCCCTAACCTTATAAGAGTTTCTAATTATTGCGAATTGTTGGAACAAATGTTATTAACATTTAAAATTTAGAGATTAATGATCATAACAATGTGCCGAGAACTGTGTTTCTAGTTATAAGTACAGATTTATTTTTTGCAGAGAGAAGATTGGAGGGAAAGGCAGTTTTATATCTCCTGTTATACAGCCTTCTGTATACATTATTTAAATTAAACCTAAAGCAGGCGAATCTGAGCAAATTAGAAGTAAGCCTGAGTTTTGCATAATAAAAAAAAATTGCAATTTAGTTTTCCAACTTAGAACCTACCAGGAAAACACGAGATAAGAAAAATAATGAATGCAGGGCTCAGAAATTCTCCAAATTATGCTCATACCTTAGTATTCATTTTTGCTATTGTAGTTTCTATTAGAAGAGGAAGGGGTGCCACAGAGAAGAAAGTCAATGCACAGGCCTGATAGCTCACTGGTGAGTGAGCCAGGCTCAGCATCCAATTCAGCTCTACTCTAACAGATTCTGATAAGAATGAACAGCATTTTTCTGAACTTTGAAGCATCTGGACTGCATTCATTTTAACACTCCTTTACTTTAATCATGCTGCTTTGTTTTTCATACACAGAATGTTGCTGGTAGGTTTAGCAGTTTCAGTGACGAATCAGAAACTGGAGGCACACTATCCTCATGTATTTACACCCAAGAGAAAAGTCCCATTAAGTGTGTTATAGTCTACGTTTTAAATATTTGGCAAAGATCATTGTCAATAAACCAAACAATATTGAATATGAAAAGAAGGAAGCATAATATTCTGAAGAGCATATTGTTATGGAGGTCCCTGGCACTCCATGGCTTCAACGGCTTCTTCATTCACTTCACTTCAGTGAAACAGTGCTGACTTAAAAAGAGTGCTAAGTAAATGTTAATTATAATCATCATTACTGTCATCACAGTCGATATCAATAATAGCATGGTAGGTGGAAAGATACAACATGTAGAATCCGAAGTATTTCAGCAGTAGAAAAAATGAAGTGTTTATTCCTATGAGATTTATAGGAGAGGAGAAAGAAAAACTATAGAAATAATAATGACATTTGAAGGGTAGAAGAGGGAGAACTTCCAGGTCGATTGCACTTTAAGAAAATAAATGGCTTGCTGAGCACACAGCTGTAGAGGTGTAGGGGGAACTGGGTTTTGGTTGAAAAGACGAGGTCTATTCACCAAGGAACCATTCAGAAATACATTCTCTGAATTTGTGCTTTGTTGTTGTGGGAAATGATACAAAAAGACATTTTCTCCTTTCTTAGCTTTTCCAACTGTTGAAGGCAGAGGAGATAAATTAAGAAAATTTAAATGTTTAAGAGAAAGAGAATAGTGTGTGGGGCCAAGAGTGCAGATTAAAAGTGCCTGCCTGAGCTACGACTCTGACAGAACGGCTTTTTCCTGTAGTAATTATGAAGAAAGCAAAACGAGTCGCTTCAGATAAACCAAAGCTCCACTGGTAATGGAACTATTCAAGAGGCAGAAGCTGCTGATAAACACTGAATTTCAGCAAACACTTCAAGGATATGGAATTGCCAGTGTAATCAGACTGGTTGGCTGTTAGTGGCCCTCTGAGAAGAACATATTGTTAAGCAAAAGTATTGCACATTCATTGAGAACGTGTATGGGAAAAGTAGATTAACTTCGAAATTTCTATTCTTTCTTCTGAAGAGAGACAAAGAAACCCAAAACAACCTGGGCAGCTGACAAAATAAATTATGAGAAGTTAAACATTGGATGGAACTCCAAAACTATGTTTAATACTTCTATCTTTATAAACAAGATGTAAAATCCTGTATGGGGATTTTCCCAGATACCATATGTTCATAACTTAATTGGTTAGTATATTGGACACCTTTCTACCAGTGCAAAGAATATCTGTGAAAACAAACTTATAAAAAGAAAAGGTATGTGCCTGTAATTATAGCCTTCAGGAAGGAGAGGAGGGTGGATCTGCAGACTCAAGGCTAACTTGCTTTACACACTGAGTTCTGAGTAAGTCCGGGATACCATGTGCAATCCTTTCTACAAACAAAGAAACAAACAAAGGTAGTACTTGTGTGTGTATGTGTGTGTGGGGAGGGGTATGAGAGTTTTTGGAAGTTCAGTTCATAATTGATTTGTTCTCTTGTTTCGGGTCCTCTAGCAAACTAGTACATAATGGTAGGTAGGGATTGTAGAATATAGCAAAGCCAATTAAATCCTTTTCAAGGATTGAAATGGAAAAGGAAGAAATTGGGTTCCCACAGTTCTGTTTGAGGAAATGCCTCCGATTACCTAAGATCTCTCTCTGGGTCCTTCTATAACTCTTACATTTCCATTAGTGCCATGGTCTAGGTAGGACCAAGTCTTTGACATGCAAACCTTTGTAGGGCACTTATGGCCCAAACTATAGCATCTGGACTGTCCAAATCTGAAGGTATGCTTTTCTTTATGTGTTTGTTGGTTTGAGACAGTGCTACCTAGCCTGGGCTGTCCTCTTAGTTTGCTACATAGCTAAAGACTTTGACCTTGAACTTCTGATAATCGTGTCTTTACCTCCCAAGAGCAGAGATTATAAGAGCATATCACCATGCCCAGAACAAAGACATTTTTCTTACCTGGATATGCTGTTGCTTTGAAAGTTATTTTACTTAAACACAAGCATCTCCAATTTCATTCCTTTTCACAAAATTAAATTAGCGTGTCAATGATATTGATGTGTTGTTTTTATAGTGGATGATAACAAGACTCTCTTATTATCCTTTCTGTTCTTGTGATAAAATACCATGACCAACGCAACTTAGGGCTGAAAAGGTTTCTTTCAGCTTATATTTCTCAATCACAGTCCATAGTTGAGGGACGCCAAGGCAGAAACCCAAACTAGGCACAAACTTGCAGGCAGGAAATGATGCAGTGCTCTCTCCTGGCCTACTCTGTTCCCTTTGGTTTCTTATGCAACCCAGGACTTCCTACCTGCCCAAGGGTGGCATTCCATGCTCACAATATAGTTTGATAAATTCTACCTCCTCCCCACTCCACATACCTCATCACTTTTCCTTCCCAAATTTTTTGTTTGTTTTGAGTCCTCTGTGCACACTTAGTGTTGCCTAACGTAAGTGTAATATCTACTGGAGCGTTGTTGGTTTCTTAGTGGTCATATCTCTGAAGAAAGCTGGCTTTCCCTATCCTGCTCCCAAGAGCCATACATCCTCCTCAGCTTCACAAACCTCTTATCCTGGATTTTGGTTGTCCTGATCTTGTGCATTCCTGGTGCATGAGCTCAAAACTGCTATGGGTTTATTTGTATAATGATGTTATATCAGGCAAATACTATTTCATAGCAAATGTCTACTCCCTCTGGCTCTTAAAAATCTTTTCATCTCCTCTGCCATGAAGACCCCCAAGCCTTGGGAAAAGACATCTGATATAGAAGTTCTATCTAGAGAGGGACACTCCCCAGACCCTTATTTTCTCCATACAGACCATTTGTGCATCTCTGTATTAATCACCATTTACTGCACAGCTTTCCTAACCTATGATATAAAGTTAAGTCCTTAGAGGGCAGTTTTTTACTATGCCCAGATGGTGGCTTGAAAGAAAATGCCCCCTAAAGACTCATATATTTGTATGCTTAGTCCGCAGTTGATGAGCTATTTGGAAAAGATTAAGTGTGACCTTGTTGGAGGATATATGTCAGTGGGAGTAGGGGTTGAGGTTTCCAAAGCCCAAACCTAGTTCAGTGTCTTTGTCTGCTGACTATGAATCAGGATGTAAATATCTCAGCCCCTTCCTGGCTGCCTGCTGCCATGTTTCCTGCCATAATGGAAAGGGACTGAAACTCTGAAACTATAAGTAAGCCCCCAGATGCCTTAGACATCATGACTCTTCATAGAGATAGAACAGTAAATAAGACAGCCCATGGACCACCATTTCTGAAACTTTTGCAGCAATGGACATGTTTTGTTGGGCCAGTGGTTAGTAGCTGCATGTTTCCCAGCTGGCTAAGATTATTGATGAATACTTCTCTCCCAGGTAGCATTCCTAGAACCTTTCAGCACCATGAAAACTAGCCAGGAGGGATTAAACTTTGAGGTTGCAACCAATTTGATTTCTCCATGTTCTATGAGTCATGGTAACTTCAATGATATGGTCTTACAATTGAGTTCTAGAGGATAACCAAGAGCAAAGGCAGCAGCCTGTAATGTTTAGAGAAGTTCTATGGGACCCCAAAAGAGGTTAACTCATACTAGTTAGTGGTCTAAGACTATTATGGGATACATTGTTCTATCATTATAAGATAGCTCCAGTTAAACTCTTTTTACATATCTGTATGCATGTGTACATGCACGCATTTTAGGATGCTTCTAAAGTAGCAGGCCTTTATACTTTTCAAAGGTCTTTAGTCTAGTTATCCCCCTCTTTTCTTTTTCTTATTCCTCTCCCTCCCATACCTCATGCCATTTAACTCTGTTTGTTTCATTTTTCCTTTTCCTCCCTCCATGTCACCTACATTGTATCCTCTTCCCTGGAGCCCCCCCCCACAGTCCCCTTGCTATTTCCTTACCTTCTTTGGGTACTCTAATTTAAACACACATATCTAACAATTCAAAACTAGCACCCACCACATATGAGAAACACATATGTGCTGTTTGTCTTTCTAGATTTCGTTTACCTCACTCTGAATGATTGTTTTCAGCTCTATCCACTTCCCTGTGAATTCTCTGATTTCATTTCTCTTTGTAGCTGAATCATGCTCCACTGTATATATGTAATACATATTCATTATCCATGTATCATCTAATAGACATGCAGGCTGTTTCTACTTCATGGTTATTGTGAATAATACAGTAAGGAACATGGAAGAACAGATATCTCTCAAGTAGTGTCAATCCTTTGAGCTGTGGTTTTCTTGGTGTTTCTCAGGAGTGGAATAGCTGAGTCTTAGAGTAGAACTATTGCTCTCTTCGAGAGGAACTCTTGCACGGATTTTCATAGTGGCTCTACCAGTTTGCAATCCCACCACCAGCAAATGTATTCATGGTCCCTCCACACACATTCGAGCTTTTTGGCATTTATTTTTCTTTTGCCTTAGTCCTTCTGACTGGTGTAAAAGAGGCAGATTTTGAAGAGTAATGTCTAGCTGCAATGTAAAATGGTAGCATGATTTTAAAAAGAACTAGAATACTTAAAAATAAATTCTTCCAAAATGAACTTTCAATATAACTGGCAGAACCATTTAAATCTTTGGGTTTTATCTCTGGACAATTTAGGAGCCAAGGCTAAATATCTGTCAACTCTGTTTAACCCTTCGGTCAACTCTGAAGAGGTTAGATTTAGTAAACTTCAGAATTATTAGACAGCTACAACTAAAAATATAGATTGTAAAGCTTCCATCTGCTTAATGAGCAGCCTGAATTTATGACTAATATCCATGATTTACTATCAACTTATGATTATTACCTTTTGTTTGTTTTTGTTTTTTTTATCTATATTAACAGGTATTTCTTATTTACATTTGATTATTCCCCCTTCCAGTTTCGGGACCAACATCCCCCAACCCCTCCCCTCCCTTCCTTATGGGTGTTCCCTCCCCCCTCCCCCATTGCATCCTCCCCCGACAGTCTAGTTCACTGTGGGTTCAATCTTAACAGGACCCAGGGCTTCCCTTCACTGGTGCTCTTACTAGGATATTCATTGCTACCTATGAGGTCAGAGTCCAGGGCCAGTCAATGTATAGCCTTTGGGTGGTGGCTTAGTCCCTGGAAGCTCTGGTTGGTTGGCATTGTTGTTCATATGGGGTCTCATGCCCCTTCAAGCTCTTCCAGTCCTTTCTTTGATTCCTTCAATGGGGGTCCCATTCTCAGTTCAGTGGTTTGCTGCTGGCATTCGCCTATGTATTTGCTATATTCCGGCTGTGTCTCTCAGGAGAGATCTACATCCAGTTCCTGTCAGCCTGCACTTCTTTGCTTCATCATCTTGTCTAGTGGGTGGCTGTGTATGTATATGGGCCACATGGGGCAGACTCTAATGGGTGTTCCTTTTGCCTCTGTTTTTAATCTTTGCCTCTATTCCTGCCAAGGGTATTCTTCCCCTTTTTTTTTTTTTTTTTGGGGCTGGGGACCAGACAGGCCTTACGGTTGCTGGCAGTGCTCTACCCTGATAAATCCCCCAGCCCTTCTTGTTTCCCCTTTTAAAAAAGAGTGAGGCATTCACATTTGATCATCCGTCTTGATTTCATGTGTTCTGTGCATCTAGGGTAATTTTAACCATATTTGATCGTCTAACAGAAATGAGATAAAATCAACTAATAAATAAGGGATACTGATGAACCTGCCATGTCCAACTCTATAACTTCCAGCGGGCCACCATTAAGAATAATTTTCTCCTGTGTGTTTCTGTGCATATGCTAATACACATTAAAAATGGTTGTGATTTTTCTGTTGAATATGAACCAAACTCTATAGATTTTCTGCTGGATTAACTCCAGCTCCACGGGATCTGTTCTTTTATGGGCTCTACACTCACATACTCATGCCAACCCTATATATCTTTGCAGATATACATTAAAAATAATAAGTTAATATTCAAAATAACTTCATAGTTGAGTGGAAGAGAATATTATGTAATAAATTAATTGCTAGAGGACTAAAAATAGTCTGGCATAAATTGACATATACATAAGAAGTTATTAGTGAGCTCAAACCGAAATGATACATTTTATATTTGTTTGCATACAATGGATGAAGGGTAGGTGAACCTAGAGTCACAGTTAAGATCATGCGTAGTAATACAGAGGTGAATGCCAGCAGCAAACCACTGAACTGAGAATAGGACCCCCGTTGAAGGAATCAGAGAAAGAACTGGAAGAGATTGAAGGGGCTCGAGATCCCATATGTACAACAATGCCAAGCAACCAAAGCTTCCAGGGACTAAGCCACTACCTAAAGACTATACATGGACTGACCCTGGACTCTGACCTCATAGGTATCAATGAATATCCTAGTAAGAGCACCAGTGGAAGGGGAAGCCCTAGGTCCTGCTAAGACTGAACCCCCAGTGAACTAGACTGTTGGAGGGGGAGGGCGGCAATGGGGGAGGGTGGGAGGGAACACCCATAAGGAAGGGGAGGGGAGGGGATGTTTACTTGAACCGGAAGGAATAACACTCAAAATGTATATAAGAAATATTCAATAAAAAAAAAACAAAACACAAACTAAAAGAATCATGGAGATAGGAAGATCTAGGTAAGGGAACAGGACTACACACTCAAGCATCACCAACAGAATACAAGAGATGGAAGAGAGACTCTCAGGGGTAGAGGAAATTAATACAGTGGTGAAAGAAAATGTTAAGTCCTGCAAAAGAAAGGGGGAAGGAATGTAGAGCTGGAAGGTCAAGGACATCCATAAGAAAACTCACAGAGTCCTAACCTGGACTTATAGGGGTTCAGGAGACTGAATCATTAACTAGGGGGCCTGGGCCTCTGCATATGTTCTCGTGGTGTAACTTGGTCTTCATGTGGGAAACCTTCTATTAGTAGGGAGCAGGGACTGTATTTGACTCTTTAGCCTGGATTGAAGACCCTTTCCTCCTACTGGGTTTGCCTCATTCAGCCATATTGATCTGAAGAGGTTTAAGGCAGAAAATGTCGTCATTGGTCTTGCTGCAACTTGATATATGTAGGGCCCTGCTCTTTTTGTGAGGTGAAATGAAGGGTAGGATGGGGTGGGGCAAAAGGAGGTGGAGGGAAGGAGGTGGGGAGGAGAGGAAGAAGGAAAATTGCATTTGGTGTAATAGGAAATAGTAGCAAAGGAATCTCAAAACTAAAAAAAAAAGATCATCGTAGTGATGTAGAATATTAAAAGATAATGTGTATAATCATGGGAGATGAACATTTTGCCCTAATGCGAACAGGGTCCATGGGAGGGGAATGCTATATAAGCCTCCTAGATTCTTTATTAGAGCTTTCTTTTGTCTTTAAAGCCACTGAAAATTCTGTATGCAGTAATGACAATTGTGTGATTAAATTTAAATACTCGACTTTATGGCTAACTTTGTAATGTGGAGAGGTGAGACAAGGGTTGAAAAAACCTTCGGGGATTGTCTCATGGCAAAAACAGATGACAACAGCATTATATGGGCAATATTCTACTAACAGTAGAATAGAGAACAGTGAATGGCTGACATTTATTCAGGAAGGAAAAACATATAAGTTGGTGATTATCAAGGTAGGGATGTGTCTGTGTTGTGATAAAAAGATTTGAAATGCTAAAAGGGTGAAATTGGATATTAATCAATTTAAGGGTGTGGAAGGAACTGAAACATCTGAAAGGTATCGTTTATGAATCTGTAACTCGACCAAAACTATAACGGAGGGAAAGATTTGAGAATCAGTGGTAGGTAAATAGTAGCTTTTTTTATTGTCAGGAGGTCATACAGGTCTTGAGGCTGTAGAACAGAGGGAGAAAGGAGATGAGAGGAGAGGCGAGGGCCCATCAGGAAAGAAGAGACAGGGCTTTGGATAGATGTCTGCAATAGAAGTGTGTCATTTCATCAGTTACCCTTCCCACACCCACCTCAGTTTCCTCTATGTTCCAAACAGTCAGAGCAGTGGGAAACTACAGATCTCTTCCCTTTCACCAGATAGCTCAGGGTAGATGCTGTCACTATAGGTGGGTCCTACACTCAGGGACCTTCCATCCACCACACGGGTAGAGATGACTACTTATCTGAACAGTGTTGAAACTTCATGGTTTGGTTTCTACAATTTAAACATCAAAGACTTAGGACAAGAAGGATTCTGTGCCATGCTGGGGGCTTCTCTGTCCTGTGGTACCCAATCTTTGACCCTGGCATTCCTTGAAAGTGGACAAATTAAAAACAAACAAACAAACAAACAAACAAACAAACAAACAAACAAAAAAAGTGTGTCATTTAAGGGATGTACAAAGGAAGAGAATCCCCAAAAATGAGAGTTGGCCAGAGAATTAGCGAGAGAGCAGCCAGGATAATTTTGTTTCACAAAGATGAAGGGTACATGACGTTCAAAGAAAAATAAAGGCGTTGAGTAGAGGCCAGAGAGATGGTTCGGTGGGTATTTGTGTTGCTGAGCCTGACAGACCAACAATCTGAGACCCATCCTTCAACCCACATGCTGGAAGGTGAGAAAAACTTCAGCAGTTGTGTTCTATCACACATATGTACGCTGGGGAGCACTGCGCTATATTTACACACACAAACACACACATGCAGTCATACAAGCACACGGGGGGGAGGTGACAGAAAGATACAGAAACAGAGACAAACAGAGAGAATAACTAAAAAAGTAGTTAAATGCACTAAGAGTGAAAATGTGCAATAATATACCAAAGTCCTCTAGCACTGTATTAAAAGCTTTCTTGTCACTAGGTCAAGTACACCATCCTCCAACTCTCATTAGGAACCAGAGAATTTTTCGTATCATCACTGGGACTTACAAGGTAAGTATACGGATTTTAAAGCAGGTGGCAGTATGGGGATGAGTGGCTGTTTGCTAGAAATTCTCAAGGCTTTGTGTTTGATTACCATCCCAAGAAATATAACCCGAAGGAAAGACAGAGGCAGGTCCTAAGAGATATAAACAGGAACTAAGTCTTACAATTGTTTTCTCCTTTAATTCCTGAGAGAGTCAGGGATCTATTTTCTAGATGCAGGAGCAACAAAGGGGAAAAAAAGGCCGGGTCCTAGACAGTTTGTTTTCCTCTTCCTTAGCTGTTTCTCAGAAAAGCAAATGCAGAAAGTGGTGCTAGCCCAATACCAAACAAGGCAACAAATAAGCTCCATTATGGCCAGGATTTATGTCTATTTCATTGTTTTATTGCAGACACCAAGAAGAGTGCCCAACACATAGTAGATGCTCAATAAATAACAGCTGACAGTACAATGAAATCAAATGGGGATATGGAGCCCAATGCAGTCTGAAATAAAATCTTGCCCCTTAACTACTCCCTGTGACTGGGAATACTCAGAAAAACAAAAAGGTCACATTTGATAAAATAGATAGTCTCCTGAACAAGAAGAACCGTGATTTGCTTGCAGAACTTGAGTTTATCATGATCATTTCATCTCTAAATTTAACAAAAAAGGGTAAAAGCTGAAAGCATCAGATTGCTGTTGCTTCTTTGTCTTTGTCTTTGTAAATCATACTAAGTCTGCAAATAGATGCTAACTTGAACCTGACTTCATTATTCCAATCTGTGTAGAAGAAGGGAAGGCATTTTCCGTTACAAAGCGGGTGCTCCTGTTGATTGGTGGTTATTTTAATGCACACAAGCAGCATTTTCTAATATGGGGTCATTTGGTGAGTTGGCTCCGTATTGGTGGGGGTGATCACAGAAATAGGAAAAGTGAAAGTGCTCTCATTGAGGGGCATTGACAATATAACTTCTTAAGTATTTTTGTGTCTCTTGTGGCTGAAGATACCCATGGTCAAGTGTTCATGGAAGAACTTGTGGTACCTTTCATTATCTCTTGGCTTCTTTCCTGATCCTCATGATTCTAGGGTGAAGGAAGAATGAAGGGATTTTCTTACCAAAATGCTGATTGCTGTAAGCCAAAGAAACGTAAGAAGAGAAAAAGCTGACTAGTTTAGCAAGGCTCTCCTGGTAACAGCAGAGAACTATGCTGGCCTTTTTGGCTCCTTTGAAGCACTCTATTCTTCAGACCACTGACTCCTTCTATTGCGTTATTATTTTAACCTTGCTGCTATAAAGCTCTTGAAGTTTTCCCCTATATTTCTGACAATCGTGTTTCTTTCTTTTAAGCAGGCACATACAACCTTTTACTGTTGGGATACAAGTTGTCGTCTACAAAATTCATGCTCAAGAACTGTAGGCATTTGCAATTGAGTTACAAAAGAAAACAGATCAGAAATTTACAGGTTTTATGTGAGTTCATGGTTGTTTCTGTGCTGGGCCACAGTCATACGTAACCTGGGTCATAGAAGGCCTGTAAACCACCAGTTGAACATGATACCTAGCCATCTTGTACTACCTAACCAGATTTGGGCTTTCTTCTTTATGAGTCTTCTTGTCTTTTCAACTTATCTTCCCTTCTCTCTCCCTCAGTTTCTGTCTCTCCCGTCTCTCAAACATAGAGGTATCCCTGTGTAGTCCAAGCTGGCCTACAACACATTATGTTGTTCAGGTGGCTCCCAACTCACCACGATTCTCTTTCCTCAGCTTTCTTAATGCTTGGATTATAGATGGGAGCTATATGTGCCTGGCTTCACTTCCTGTTCTTAGCCTCTTTCATTCCTATCCATCAAATTAGCATCAAATTCCCATGATTCTCAACATGTCATTCCCAGCATCACATATTCCTGCAGCTTCGGGATTCTTCAGCTATCTGTCCATTGTGTATACCTACTTATTCTGAACACACCTCAGACTCACTGTATTAAAAATAAAATAGCTGACCTCTCCACTCTCTGTATGCAAGCTCCATCATCTTCGTTCCTTCCTTCTTTCCTTTTCACTCTCACAGTCAATCATTTTTTATCACAATATTTATTTCTCTCCACATACTATATCATTATTCTGATACACTTTGCCATCTCTCTGTTGTTCCTCTTCTTTATTCTATTAAATGGATTTTTTCTCACATAATACATCCTGATTACAGTTTCTCCTGCCTCTATTTCCCCCAATGTCTGCCCACTTCCCATATGGACCTACTCCCTTTCTGTCTCTCATTAGAACATAAACAGGCTTCTAAGGAATTGTAATATAATACAAAATAAATATATTAAGATTACAGAAAATGAACACATCAGAATTGCACAAGACAAACCAACAGCATGAAAAAAGCCTAAGAGAAGGCACAAGAATCAGAGACTCACTCATTCACATACTCAGGAATCCGATAAAAATACTAGACTGGAAGTAAAAATACATGCACAGAGGACCTGTGCATGGGTGTAGACCCATGAAGGCCTTGTGCAGGCTGCTTCAGTCTCTGTGAGTTCATATGAGCTTTGATCATGCTGATTTATAGCAGTGGTTGTCAACCTTCCTAATGCCGTGACCATTTAATACAGTTCCTCAGGTTGTGGTGACCCCCCACCTATGAAATTACTTTGATTGTTACTTCCAATCTACTGTTATCCATCATAATATAAATATATTGATTTGATAGCCTTAGAAGACTCCTGTGAAAGGGTTGTTCAACCCCCAAAGGAATCTCCTAATCACCTAAAATTCTACTGTCTAATCACCACTAATGGAGAGGGACTTGGAATCTAAACCAACAAATTGTAAACCACTAATATAGAGACACCTGTTTTTTTTTGTTCGTGTGTGTGTGTGTGTGTGTGTGTGTGTGTGTGTGTGTGTGTGTGTTGTGTGTGTGTGTGTGTGTGTGTGTGTGTGTGTGTGTGTGTGTGTGTGTGTGTGTCTTTTATCTATGCTGGCTCTTAATTCTCTCTGCCTCTTCTACAGGGTTCCCGGAGTCTATGCGCTTTTCGTTCTTGAATCTGTGTGGCTGTGGGTCTTGATTTACTCCCATTTGCTGCAGGATGAAGCTTCTTCTGACCTATGAGTATAGCTTCATTTGGACACAAGAGATGTCCAGTTAGGGTTCTCTCTCCCCATTATTTGGTGATTTCATTTACACTGCCTTCATATGTGTATATATTTTAGGAAGTTTCTACTGTATTTAGATTTTAATATTACCTCTCAAATGTCCCTTAGCCTTAATTGCCTTTTCCAGTATTTCTTCCCTTTTCTCGCCCTCTGCTTCCCATCCCCACTTGATCTTCCCACTCTAGTCACCCCATCTGTCCATAACTATTATATTATATTTCCCTTTCCCACTAAGATCTATTTGCTTGCATTACTCTATACCCAACATTTATGATTCTGTGGGTTGTTCCTTTGATGATTATGTAATGCCCTTCCCTATCTCTTAGGATTAGTTCTGGTTCGAAGTATATTTTTTGTTAGTTATTAAAATGACTATACTGGGTTGCTTCCTTTAACTCCTTTCTAAACTGTTTTCTGCCACAAGACATTAGCACACACTCTTTTCTAATTAAGTATGTACCTAATTATTTTACTTTATCTGAAAACTCTTACTCCCTGAGAATGTCAACTATGACCTAGACGTGGTGGTCCATGTTTATAATTCCAGAACCTGGGACAGTGAGGCAGGTAGAGCAGAAATTCAGGTAACTCTCGGCTACATAGCACGACCCTGTTATTTACAAAGAAAGTAAAGCAGCTGGCGAGGTTGCTCGATGGTGAGGAGCACATAACACTTTTACAGAGGACTGGAGTTCAGTTTCTAGCACCAAAGTGTGGCAGTGCACAGGTACGGTCTTTGAGAGATCCAATTCAATCTTTTGGTCCCCTTAGGCACTGCACTTACTGTGCATAGACCCACACGGAAGCCCACATACACATAATGAAAATTATACCTTTATAAAACAAAGCTGAAAAGAAAATTAGTAACTGAGACCATTTCTTCACAAATGTAAACACCCAGTGTCATTCTAGACAGTAGAATTTTAGTGGAATGACTATGCATTACCCAGATATCTTGGCTGTGCATTTTCCTCCATGAAAGTGACTTTGACTATACTTCATTTCTTTTCTTACTGGTTAAACTGGAGACTACCCTACAAGTGAGCTTGGAAATGGTTTGTTCTAAAAGGCCTGACATCTACTGACTTAGAACATGCTGAATATATTATGGAGCAACATTGCCATGTCAAACAGTCAATCTTCTGGTGTTGTCATATAATAAGTACATAGATACATTCATATTCCAGGACATTTTCTCTGTTCCAACTGCATCAGGGACAGTGTCTGCATTGTGCTTTGCACACTTTTTTTTTTTCAAAGAAAAAATTTACAATGACTTAATTAAAAGATCTTAATTGGCTTTCTTTTCCATTTGAAACAGTGTCAATACTTCACTTACATAAAATTGGAAAAGTGTTCCAAAGTGTTACGCTGAAGAGGTTGGTTTCTAATATAGGACTAGAAATAAACAGGAACACAGAAAAAGTAGACGGATTTATTACTTCAGAATGTTTTGTAACATATATTTTAAAAATATTCATGTAAGCATAAAATGTGGCTAAAAAAAATCTACCTGACATTTTCTACCCTCCAGGAACTTTTAAATTTGTTCTTAAAATCCTGAGACAGGGCATTAATACAATAGAAAAGTGATATTTATATGTAGTTAATTGATATCTATTATGTAGTTATTATATCACATATCACAAAGTATATTTCATATATCATATACTTAATACTATACACTAAATTCTAAATACTATATACTAGCTAGTAAACACTAAATTCTATATTCTATATATTAATCATATGCTATATATTACATATTATATACCACATATACATAAGTATACATTATACGTCATACATTATATATCATATACATCATATGATATATCACATCCACTTACCATACACTACAATTATATTTCACACATTACATAAGTATCATATATAATATATCATACTATATACTATATACATATCTGTAGTTAATACAAAAGTAAATGTTATCTATATTTAAGTGGTAAAATAACATCATATTATGTCTGGTCACTTTATTTTAATTAGAAGATTAAAATTTTATAAAGAATAATGTTATCATTTCGCTTGACCTTTTGAAAAACTGGGGGTTATTTTTATCATAATTTTTAGAAAGTCAACATCACATTGAGTTTTAGTTTGGAATTAATGTGGGTGATTCCATTTTTTCATTTAGACTATAGTTAAAATAATGGCCATCTATATCTTTTACTTAGCAGTTTGTATGCATGACGTATTTGTTTTCTGAGTAAATTAGTTGCTTACTCAAAAATGTTTGTTGAACAGGTGATATTATTTTTATCTATTTTTATTTTTATTATTTTTAACTATTGATTGTCTGCATACACGTACATATATGTCATAGAATACATGTAAAGTTCAGAGGAGAATGTTTATGAGTTGACTCTTACCTTCAACCATATTAGTCCCAGAGATCAAACTTAGGTTTTCAAACTTGACAGCAATTGCCCTTACCCACTAAGCTATCTTGCCAGTTCTATACATAATAAACAGACATTTTACGTTTAAACTATATCCCCAGCTTAAGTGACACTATTTTCAAATCTCTCTATATAAAATGCTACTCCATAATTAGCTAACTAAGGAGAACTGAACTTAGATAAAAATACTGAATTTATTTAAGATGATCAAGCAGTTTTCTATTTTGCAGCATTATGTGCTTAGCAACCATAGTCAAACAAAATGGATGGTTAAGTATATGTGCAAAAATGTGAACCAAGTCCAGGGAATAGATGAGCAGGGTAAGGTCCTTGCTTGTTACACACACACACACACACACACACACACACACACACACACACACACACAGAGAGAGAGAGAGAGAGAGAGAGAGAGAGAGAGAAATGATTAAAATAATTATTTTAAAATGGAGAATCAACTAGGGTAGAACCCTTAGTTTATCAATTCAAAATCATATTTGTCTTGCAAGATGAATAACCAAAAACGTAACATCTTTTAGAAGCTCTACTGCTTTACAGCTTAAGAAAAAATTGGTAATTTCCGTGATGAGATTACTTTTAGTTCCCACTTAATTGTTTTTTTTTGTGTCAGATGAAAAGCCATCGTTGTGCTCATTTTTAGCATTTCTAGTCTATTAGTGTGTTTGTTGGGGCATGAATGCTTTTGCGTATGTTTGTGCATGTGCTTTTTTGAGTATAATCGCAGAGTAATTGAACCCTGTAGTTCAAAGCAGAGCGGATTGTGCAAATGGAACCATTAAGAATGCACAGCTTGCTTCAGGATGCAAAGCTTCACCAAAACAGTGCTTTGGAGAGGTATCACCTCAGTGGCGAAGACAAGCTGTTGGCTGCATCTGTTCAGCTAAGAGTGGGAGAGTGAGAGATACTTGAACTTGTGTGTGTGTGTGTGTGTGTGTGTGTGTGTGTGTGTGTGTGTGTGTGTGTGTGCGTGTGCGTGAGAGTGGGGATGCCAGTCATAGAAATAACAGTGTGGGATAACCTTGTAGAAGGGTCTGCCTTTGCTGGGGTCATGGACACACACACACACACACACACACACACACACACACACACACACACACACACACACATGGGGGTATGGAAACGCCCACACAGAGACACAGAGACAGTGACAGAGACAGACAGAAATAGATATAGAGAGGTTTCTTGGGTGTCTTCCAAGCTATCTCTCAAAGGAGTCCGCTCTTCTCAATCTCAGGTTTTAGGTGGAGTCTGATTTAAGCGAGCAAGCTCTGTTGCACATGGATGTGCTGGCTCCCTCTTCTGGAGTCAGAGGATACAGCAAGGTGAGTGGAGGGACCAGGCAAGGAGGCAGATCAGGTTTTTCCTGAAACCATGTGATTTAATTATGTCCTAGTGGCTTGTGTCCTTGTTCCTAGTTGGGGTTAGAAAGCAGCAATTTCAGTTGCTGTGAATTGGAGGGAGCAGCAGAGTTTGTTACTCTCCAAGTGGATGCCTTTATTTACTATTTTAATGGTTTCCTTTTCCCTGACATACCTTATACTTTACAACCTAAAACCTCTGCCTTCTCTCATCTTCCTTTACTCATAATTTATGTAAACAGCAGAACATCTTTCTAGAGAACTGGAGAGATGACTCAGCGGTTAAGAGCACCGGCTGCTCTGACTAACGACCTGGGTTTAACTTCCGGTATCCACATACAGAACTCTTTCCAGGGGATCTGACCTTTCTGGCCTTCTAGGACAACAGGCACATACATGGTGCACAGATGTACATGTAGGCAAAAACACTCTTACATATGAATGAAGAATTAAAACATCTAGAATACCTTCTTGCTTGATGTGCTGAATTTTGTTCTTATTTCATCCTGTCCAGTCATTCTGTTTATGTTTACTGAAAAAAAATTGAATCTGAGAGGCTGTTACTTAGTATCAGCCAGGGAGCTCTTGACAGAGCTAGAATCCATGCTGAGAAACCTGACAAACTGGTCTCCGATGGTATGTTCTGCTTAGGAAGTGTTTCTTCCTAAAGCATTCCTTTCTCCTCCCAATAAGATAGAATCTCTCCTCCTGGCAACATATTCTGAACTATATACAAGCTTCCATTGGGAGGATTATCACATTCTGTACTATTGTACAGAACTATACAGATGTGGTTTTACAGTCAGAATGCAAGCGCTCGTTGAGAGCTAGAAGATCTTCTCATACCTCTCTTCTCTAGGATGCTCTGGGAAAGCCCCGTTGCTTTCACATTGGGCCAGATTTACAATGTGAGAAAGTTAAATCAGTCCTGTCTGTAAACTCAAATGAGCTGGATTGTTCAGCTGTCAGTTAAGAAAGTGCCCTTGCTAGGAATGTGGCCACTGTCTTCCAATTGAAGGTGATCCGACTGTGATGTTGGCCCAGGTTGGTCACATGCTCTGATTTTTTTTTTCTGGAGGAATAATTTGTAATCCTAATAAATGACACTTCCTGATTTTTGAATTGTTAGGTCAATTAAAACAAAATAGTGTTTCCCACTTAATCTTGGCCAATGACCAATAAATGATTTATTTATTTTTTGTTAAGCTCCTCTTATAGAAAGTGATTCTACATAAATGAGTACCTTAATACCTTTCTACTGTTCATTTATGAAAATTAATTCTATGATATGACTACCACCTTTTAAAATATTTAACAGTCAGTTGAAGAGGGGAGGAAAAATATCAAACCATCAAGGTTTACCGAACTATTAAAAATCTAACATTTACTCATGCTTGAGAGGCAAATTTGGTTATTATCTATGCACATGTTTTTAAGCATAGCAGAAACTTTAACATATATATGATATATAATTGAATAATTATATGTTTATACAGAGAGTTTTAAGATGAATATTGCATTAGAATTTATATAAACTTTTGACGTTATAAATTATGTACGCTCTTGTCAGGGCTCTTTTGAAAAATTTACAAAGGGTCAGATTCAATTTTAGCTGAAAAAGATGGGAAACTAGATTCTCTTTTCTCTGATAGTCAGGTTTTAGAAACTAGCCAGGACTTGGGAAATGGGCAGCTTGAAACTTTTTCTCCCTGTGCTGAAATTTGAAATGACTGAGTAATCTGGGTTTGGTAAAATCCTGTATGCTATAAACATCTTTGCAAAGCTTGCATTTTACAAAGATTGAAAATGAGAACTATATCAGCCTAGTTCAGTCTATGCAAACAGTATAAAACCAGTTCATTTCCAAGAGCTCTGAGTTGCCTGGGTCATCAGAGACTGATTTGGAGTAAAACTCCTGGTTACCATCTAAAAATCAGGGCAAAGAGCTCAATTTTGGCCATAGCATAGCACAGGACTATAGGGACATTGAAAACAGGTAGCATTTGCAAGGAACCCGAAATTCTTGAAAAAGAATGAAAATGTGAGGCACTGCTTCACCAACTTGTCAAGATGACCCAAGGAGATATAGTCGGTCCAGGACTGGGTTTAAGAGGTGTGGTTTTGTTTTCTCCTTTTAATGGTGCTCTGCGATTACAGCATCTTTGGAGTTAAGAGTGTTACCTTAAAAAGGAAGTAACTTTAAACTTTCTCCCCTGGGAGTTTCTTCTGCTTCCGTTTTTTTTAGCAAAAGGAAGATAGAGAAGGTTATATATTAGCTAGAAGAATAATTACAGGCACAGACTAGGAGGGGATCTCACGGACATTCCGCAGATTAGAAAATGCTGCTGCTTCCTTAGCAGTTGGACTAATCCTGTCAGGGGGTTGGATAGTTATCTCCAAAACCCTAATAGCTCTTTTGAAAACTGGGCAGCTGAGCTCACAGTCAAAGTGTCTGTTTACTCTGGATTACTCTCAGAACAAAGGGACCTGACTAGGAAAACATCCAAAGGAATTCGGCTTACAAAAATTTAATGACAGTGTACCAGACATTTTCAAAGAGATTCTCAAAGCTGAGATTGGCGATGAAATTTTCTTCATTTCTGAATAAGTGATAACACGTTTTTGAGAGAATAAACGAAAATTAACCACTAATCCAACGAGACCTCTTGGCCCACGCCAAACTCATGGCAGGTACTTAGTGTATGTGAGATCGGCAGTCATGGGCACCAAGGAATACTCTCTTTGGGTCCTTTTAAGCGTTTTCAGATTGGATATGTTCAAACTAGAAAAGGAAGGATGTTTGGAACAGTAAGAAGTCATTTCCTTTATTTAAATTTATAACTTTTTCTGGGCAGAAACTGAATTATTATTATTTTTACCATGAAGTTGCTACAAAAAATGTATTTGACTTCAATGTGTGTCTTGTTATATCTGTGAAAAGAAAATATATATAATTCCCTGCCTAGGGTTTTTATGTTCTAACAAAAATTTTAAAAATAAATGCAAAATGTTACTATCCATCTAAAACGGCATTAATCTCTGGGAAGGGAATACAATTTGTAAAATGGTTATATGAAGTTTTCATATGTCTCCTTTCACATAAGAAAGTTCAGACATACAGTGTCTTTAGCACTTTAAGAAGAGGGTTGAGGATTTAGCTCAGTGGTAGATCACTTGCCTAGCAAGCGCAAGGCCCTGGGTTCGGTCCTCAGCTCCGGAAAAACAAACAAACAAAAAACAACAACAACAAAAAATAACACTTTAAGAAGAAAAAGGGCATGTGCTTTAATTGGACTATATGGATGCTTGCTCCATAGCCAACTCAGTATGAACTCTGCTTCGTTGCGCTTCTTTCACATATGAGAGAACATACTCTCTCACTAACAGGACTTCTCTTACACTTTTCTCTTGCTCAAAAACCTCTACGATATGCCAATACCAACAGCACTTAGTATTGCATTAGAACAGTGATGTATTAAAAAAAAAAAACATTACTGAGGGGTTTGGAGGGAGAAATACGTGAGGTAATCCTTAAAGCTCTAAGCATAGTGTTCTTCATGCCTTAAACTCTGGCACATACCACACACACAAACACACACACACACACACACACACACACACACATCCACACATATACACACATATACACACACATCCACACACACACACATACACACACCACACACACACACATCCACACATTCACACACACATCCACACACACACGTTCACACACATTCACACACATTCACACACATTCACACATACACACTAATATGTATATATATATACATATATATTACTACACAATATGTAGCAAAACTTCATATTTATTCCAAGTATCTGGACTCTTAATTGCATGTGGCCTGGTCTCTTTTTGGAGGTAAACCAACTTCCTTTAATTCTCTGTACCCTACCCAGCTTCTGTTTTGTTCGTTATTTAGAGAATAGTAGCTATTGCAACTGAATCCCTCCTCAGCTTTTTAATTGCCTCACAGTAGGGCACTTTACTGTTCAATACCACAGCACCTCAATCGCTGTTACCATCAAATTCACCCTTTCCATGAAATTGCCTTACTGATTATTCATTTGTACTTTTTTACACAGTCCTGTGAACCTACAGCCATACAGCTTTGCATTGTTCTGTACCTTTAAAATTATGCTTTTAATGTTTTCATACACGAATTAAAATTTTAATGTTACCATACACAGTAATCACACTATGGCATTTTCATACATATGTGTATCCTAGTTTGCTTCTTTGTTGCTCTGATAAAATATTGGCCAAACCCAATTTGGATAAAAAACTTTTTAATTTGGCTTAACATTTATAGTCCGTTATCAAGAAAAACCTACATAAGAATTTAAAGCAAGAACCTGGAGACTTACTTTCCACAGCTTGCTGAGGTTGCTTTCTTATACAAATCAGGACCACTTGCCCAGGTTAGCACCATCCACAGTGTGCTAGACCCTCATAAAACAATCATTTATCAAGAAAATGTCCCAGAGAGAACTCTACAGGCCATTCTGATGGAGATAAGTCCTGCATTAAGACTCCTGCTTTTCATACATGTCTAGTTTGGGTTAGGTACATAAGAACTTACTAGCACAATGTGTTAGCCTACCTTTCTCGGATTTCTCTTCTTTCTACATTATCCTCCCTGCATTGTCCTGTCCTTCCAGTCACTTATCCCTTCTTTTCCCCAAAACAGTAAATTGTCTCTTTTCTGACTTTACATAACATCTGTGGCATAAACTTCTCTTCTGATTCTCACTCTTAAGATCTGTCCTCCCCTCTCAGGGTTCTTCTCTCTCTCTCTGTCTCTCTCTGTCTCTCTCTCTCTCTCTCTCTCTCTCTCTCTGTCTCTCTCTCTCTGTCTCTCTCTCTCTCTCTCTCTCACACACACACACACACACAGAGAGAGAGAGAGAGATTTTATGTCTGCATTCTATAAGTGAGAAAAAAACCTGCAGTCTTTGTCTAAGTCATTTAACAGAATGACCAAGTTCATTGATTTTTCTGCAAATGTAATGATTTCATTTTTTGTTATTACTTTGTAAAATACACTGTGTCTATGTAACTTTATCTATGTACCACATTTTCTTTCTCTGTTCATCCTCTGACAGACACATATGCTGGTTCCATTTTTTATCTACTGTGAATAGTGCAATGGATGCAAAGAAAAAAGAAAGGAAGGAGTTAAGAAAGGAAGAAAACAAAAGAAAGAACAAATAAGGAAAGAAAGAAAGAAAGAAAGAAAGAAAGAAAGAAAGGAAAGGAAAGGAAAGGAAAGGAAAGGAAAGGAAAGGGAAGGGAAGGGAAGGAAGGGAAAAGGTACCTTTGTAGCATGCTGATACAGAGACCTTTAGGTACATACCTAGAAGTTGTTATGGCTTGATCATATTCTAGTTCTAGTTGGAGGTTTTTGAGAAACCCCTATGCTGACTTCTATAGTGGCTAAACTAGTTTATTTTTGAAAAAAAAGTGACTAAGTGTTCCCATTTCCCCACATTCTCATTAGCATTTTCTGTCATTTGACTTCTATTCTGACTGGGATGAGAGGGAATCTCAAATCTGCATTAATTTGCATAATGGCTAAGTGAGCTAAATGTTTTTAAAAGTATTTACAATTCGTATTTCTTCTTTTAAGAACTGTCTATGTCCAGTTCACTATCCCATTTACTGTTTGCATGTCAGGGTGTGTGTGTGTGTGTATGCATTTAATTTTAATTTTTACCATCCCTTTCTTTTACTATTAATATATTTGAGGTTAATTGGGGAGCATTCATGCCATGGTATACATGTGGAGGTTAGGACAACCTTTTAGTAGTAGGCTTTCTCATACCATATTTACAGGGGCTCTGGATATCAAACTAAAGCCAATGGGCTTGATGGTGTAAAAGATTTTAAGTTTGTTTGATTCCATTTGTCAGTTGGGCTTGGTGGTGTAAAAGATTTTAAGTTTGATCCCATTTGTCAATTCTCGTAATTATCTCATTTGCTATTTGAGTTCTCCTCAGAAAATATTTACTTGTGTCTCTAGCTTAAAGAGTTTGTGTCTGGCAGTTTAAACCTTTCAGGTCTAGCATCGAGGCCTCCGTACTAGTCTTAATATTTTTTGCATATTTTGCACCACTTCCTGAGTAGTTTAAAAGCTCTCCCATGGCAGTGAGGAACAAATCTTCTCTGTTCTAACAGACTTTCCATAGCACCCACAGCACCAAGAAGACAGTTTCATACATTTGCTGGGTAAATGAGTCTATGATATTTAAGGGAATTAAAGCAATACCAAGCAAAACACCAAATGAATGTAATCTTAGGATTATGATCTAAAGCAACAGACTGAATGTTCTCACAAAGAAAAAAATGTGATCATTTTTCTATGTTACAAAATGAATATGAGAGAAAAATGCATCATTTTGTGAATTCAATAGTGAGAATAACATATTATCCACAGTTGCTAAATGAATGTTCAGTTTAAAGGAACAATTTAGCTGTGCATCCCTGGTTATGTCGATTAACCCTGAACATAGGCAGTTTCTCTGCAAAAATAAGTGGAGGATTGGATTATATTTTTTCCGTATGCCCTCCATTCTAAAAAATTATGGCTTTTAGACTGCAAATTTTAGCCTAAGTTAGCAGTGTGACTGTAATGTATATGGGAATTCCGAATATGTGGAGTCATTTATTGGTGTCTTTTGGGAGTGCTTAAGTATGGTTTAAGTACCGGTAGCATAAGGCTTATGTATGTAGTGTTTGAGATCTATTCTCAGAGAAACCAAAATGTTTCCAGGATATGATAAAAAATGATGCACTTTTTGTGGAATTAAGATGATAAGAGAAAAGAGAAGCCAAAGAAAGGCTTTAGTTAAGTAATAAGTGAAATCAAGGCTAGCATTTGCCTTAACAAGAAGCAAAAGAAAAAAAAAAAACCAAAACTCCCAAACAAAGAAAAAAAACATTCTTCTCTCCCTTACTTCCCTTCATTCACCCCCTCCCTATACTCAAAGCACCTTTACCATCCCATCATTAACAACAGTTAGTGCTTGAAAGCCATTATAAAAAAACCTGAAATCTTTAGCCCTAAGAATCAGTGGGGAAGGTGCCTGCTGCATATTATAAGGAACTATGTTAGGATGTCTATCACTCATGAAAAAAAAAATGGGTGTTGCTGCACATCTGTATAACAGCAGTTTTGGAGAAGAGTCAGGTAGGTTCCTGGAGCTCAATGGCAGGGCAATGTTAGTAAACTATTGAGTTCTGGTTTTAGTGATAGACTATGTCTTAAAAGGTTGCTTAGAGACATTGAGAGCTTTTTGGCCATTACTGCCAGACAGATTGAATCAGGATGTCACCACATACCGAGGAAGTCTAGGTGAGAAGGTTAGAGGACCACGGCTCTGGGAAATCTTCAAGCAGGGCTTGTAGCCAATGCTACATGTCAAAGGACAGGATCATTGGCTGGCACCAAGTCTCTGGCTTTATTGGATTCTTGAGTGAAGATAATGCTGGGCAGGCCCTCTGTATCTGCTCTATCTCTGTGCCTCATACCTCAGGAAAGACTGTAAGGGCGAGTGCCATGATTCATCAATAAACCACTTCTGGCACCACAGAACCCATTGTCTCAGGCTGATTGCTCTCATTAACTGAAAATGCACATTCTTCACCAGGTTTTATTGCTGGGATCTGGGATTCGTTTACAAATACCTATTTCTGACTTCCTTCCACCTCCAGTACTACCTCCTAAAGCCCTCCTTCCTGGGAAACGCTCAGACATTCACCTATAACTGGTACAATCTGAGGTTGGAGGACATGGCTCACCAGCAGCAAGAACTCTAGGGACCAGATATTTCAGATGCAGCTGACTCACCGTAGTCCTCTTAGTTTAGGGTACTCCCATGCTGTACCTCCATGCTCTGGGGAACAGACAGCATCCACAACCATCTCAAGGAATGCCTTATTCTAGACCTCCACATGTTCTCCCCTATTGGACTCCTTTTGGATGTCCCCTGGGTCGAACAGTCCTATGTTTCCACATGGTATGTGTGGACCTCCTCCAATGAAACCCCTCATTGATGTACAGGCCCTCCACAAGCCCCTCCTTCTGGTTACCACCAGGGGACTCTCCCTTCACTCAGACCTACTCCATAGCTCCAAGTTCTGCCTCCTCGATTTCAGTGCCCACTTTATATCTTCCTAGTATCTTCATTTCTTGGCCCAATAAGTATTGTTCACTGGGACTAACTGTTGACCCTAACCAACACCTCCACCTTCATTTCATTTCTTTTTCCCTCAGATTTTTCTTCATTTTCTTCAACTTTGCCCCTGCAAGACCCTAGGTGAAGAGCCAGATTTAGCACATGTGGACTATTGCCCTGTAGGGAGGGCTTTGAGGTCATAACTGAGGGTTGTTTTAAAATCTTGGAAAAGGAGAAAAGGTGGAAGGATTAGGCCTCAAGGTTGGAGAGTAGGATACAGAGGTTAGAGTCTTCCAGAAGAGATCAATTCTTGAGGATAGGGTGAAGCATAGCACTGAGAGGATGGAGCATATTGTGGAAACAACATCAATGAGGAAGCTATGACCCCTGACTTAATAGAACCTTCAATCTGCTGAAGAGGAGAGATTATGGACAGAAGTAAAAAATGGTGAAATCACATATATCTTGGCCTGTTTCCCACTTTGTTTCGCATGCTATTCTCCATCAGACGTGGGCGTCCATCATGGAGTGGTAGAGGTTCAAGGTGATGGAATTCTACTACTTCCCAATAATAACACATTGTGGAGGAAGGCTTTAAAATTTGGAATTACACATTCAAATTGCAGCAGGGAATATAACCTATCACTACAACTAAGCTATTACATGTGTAAATCTCCCTATTCCTTTGCAGGACTCACTACTGTATCTACAATGGTTCTTCGCAAGGCAGTGCTTAGATTAGGCATGGTCTTGGTTAAACATGTTGAGGATCTTGTCTTTGTTTTATTTTTGGAGAGAGGATGCTATAGACCCCAGGCTAGCCTCAAACTTGCTGTCTAGCCAAGGATGATTTTGAGCAGTGTCCCACCTGTCTATACCCCCCAAGTGCTGGGATCAAAGGACAGAACCACCATATCCAACACATGCTGAAGAAAGGAAAATCCCTAAGGAATTTTAAGTAGAAGACAGTTTCATAACAAGTTTCATGAGGCAAAGTGTATTTTATAAAGTTTTACAACAACGAGTAAATAAATATCAAATCCCAAACAATACACTAGAATAATTGAACAAAAATTGATATGAATACTCTATTTTTCTGGACTTCTAGAAGAGGAAGGATAAAGGGGCCCCACAAAGCTTTAGAATGCAGGAAGAACTACAAAGGGAAGGGAGCTGGAGGAGTTCAATAACTCAACAGAAGTCACAACTGCCTTCTGAACTCTGCATGCCTAGGGCAGCCTCTAATGAGCAGAGTAAAGTCTTTAAGAACAGAAGTAAGATCTGAAATGCCCACAAAAGTCCTCATTAACTTCAAATAATTCTCATAAGGCAATTAGGAAGAGTAAATGCATACAGAAGTAAGACTAATATTTTCATCCTCCTAGTTCCTCTGTATAAGTTCTGTTCTTACTAATATTATGTCAGAATTATAATTCTACTTCTTATCATTATAGATTCTTCTTTTCTGGAGATTTCATGTGTCTGAAATTATACAATATGTATTCGTTTGCAGAAGCCTTAGCACAGTGGTTTATAGGTATCATATTGTACTATATTGTATCATAAGCAAATATTTTGTTCTTTTTGTGTCTGACAGTTATCACCTAGCTATTCTACAAAGAGAAGACTTGAACTGCCAAGCATAAAATGTAAGACAGTCAACTCTGTTTAGTGATGTGTACTGGCTATCCCAGCATACAGGAGGCTAAGGCAGGAGGACCAGAAATTGGTGACCTACCTCACACTGAAAGCAGTCTGAAGAAGAAAAGAACCAAATGGGGCAAACACAAACTCCAAATCATAACACTGTAAATGAAAAGTTTAGCAGATGGTCTTACTAGCACACTGAGGTTGACACAGATAACAGCCAATGAGCTAGAGACAAAACAGTAAATATTCTGTGACCCAACAAATAGCTAAACAAGGAGACAGAACATGGAACAGAGCTTTGGAGGTACGTGTTATAAATCTCACACAAGTCTAATATTCATGTCATTTGAGCTCCTAATGGAAAGGGGAAAAAAAGACTAGAGTCAAAAATATGTTTGAAGGAATGATAACTAGAACCTTCTCACACGCTAGCAAAACATAGATTAACAGACGTAGAAAGTTCACTGAGCCTTAAACAGGGTAACCCTGAGGAAAAGGTGCCAAGGTGGATCATAATCCAAACGTACAAAGAAAAAAGGTTCTGAAAACAGGGGTGTAAAAATATAAATGGAAACCAAGGTTTAAAAACAATGCCATCCACAGCAGAATGTTCAACCAGAACTAGTTATGAATACAACTTTAAAAGCCATTGTTAGCTTGTAAACATTCCTTCTAGGCCCTGCCCAACAGTTACTAAGCAACAGCCAGGTAGGAGCCTGGCTTGCTATAAGCAGGTTGTTTGGTCTCTTTCATCTCCAACCAGTCCCGCCCGCACCCCCCTCCCTTTCTCTCTCCTTGCCCCTTTCCCCGCGCCCTCCTCTCTCTGTCCCTGACCCCTCTCTCTTCTTTCTCTCTCCCTTCTCTTTTCTTCTCAATCCTCCTTTCTAGGCCCCCAATAAACTTCACTTTATAGTGGACCACTCGGTCATACGGCTGGTACCTGGAAAGGAGGATGCTTCAGCATGGGCCTGCTGAGTTTTGTAACATATCACCCATGCTTTTTTTAATCGGATTTATTATTTACATTTCAAATGTTATCCCTTTCGGTTTTTCATCCATAAACCTCCTCCCCCCCCCTCCCCCCTGCTTCTATGACGGTGTTCCCCCACCCCTTCTTCCCACTCCCTCCCTTCCCCCTCCTTCCCTTCCCACTCCCTCCTTCCCATCCACACCCCCTTCCCACTCGCCTTCCCACCCATACTCCATTCCCACCCCTTCCCTTTTGTATCTTATACTGGAGCATCGAGCCTTGGCAGGACCAAGGGCTTCCATTGTTACCTAACAAGGCAATTTTCTGTTACAAGTGCAACTGGAGCCATGAGTCTGTCCATGTGTACTCTTCAGATGGTGGTTTAGTCCCTGGGAGCTCTGATTGGTTGGTATTATTGCTCTTACAGGGCTGCAAGTCCCTTCAGCTCCAACAGAGCAATGGATACAGAAAATGTGGTACATTTACACAATGGAGTACTACTCAGCTATTAAAAACAAAGACTTCATTAAATTCTTAGGCAAATGGATGGAACTAGAAAATATCATCTCGAGTGAGGTAACCCAATCACTAAAAAATCGCACATGGTGCGCACTCACTGATAAGTGGATATCAGCCCAAAAACTTGGATTACCCAAGATACAATCCACAGACCACAAGAAGCTCAAGAAAAAGGACGACCAAAGAGTCCTTCTTAGAAGAGGAATAAAAATATTCACAAGAAGAGATGTGGAAACAAAGTTTGGAGCAGAGACTGAAGGAATGGGCATCCAGAGACTGCCCCATCTGTGGATCCAGCCCATATACAGCCATTCATGTTTAAAGTTACTAAACACAGGGCTGGAGAGATGGCTCAGCAGTTCAGATCCCTGACTGCTCTTCCAGAGGTTCTAAGTTCAATTTCCAGCAACCACAACGTGGCGCACCACCATTGTAGTGGAATCTGACACCCTCTTCCAGGACATCTAAAGAAGAGCTAAACTATATTCGTGGATGAGAAGGTCTGATGTTGTTAATCTGTGAGTTTTATCCAAATTGATCTATAGATTCAACTAGGTTACACTTAAGAACATAGGATACTTACAGCTAAGAAAAGGTTGTTCACCGACATACATGGAAATGCAATGGGACTAGTGCATCCCAGTTTCAAAAAGAAAAAACGTCTGAATCACACTAGTTTCATTCAAGACTAACTATGAAGTGTTAAGATTAGCATTGGTAAAAGCATGCCCATGAAAGTCATTGATACCGAGCCACAGGATGGAAACTTTATTTTTGTCATGTGATATTGAGTATTGAACCCAGGACCTCTCTCCATGTCAAGTGTTCTCTCACTGAGCTCCATTCTCCCACTTTTCTTCTTTCCTTTTGCCCATGCTTGCATGAACTTGTGATCCCATCTGACTCAGCATCCATACTAGCAGAAGTGATAGGCTTAAGCCACCGTATCCAGGAACAAACAAACAAACAAAAACAACAAAATGGAGCTTTTTCACAGAGTTGTATCTACTTCATTCCTTTGTTTATTTTGTACACATGAACAGACACAGTAATTGTTATGCTGTGGTTATTGTATTAGGGTTCTTTAATGGGAATGGACCTTATAGAATGGATCTATAAACATTAAAGGGGGACTTATTAGAATAGCTTACAAGCTGTGATCTGGCTAGCCCAACAATAGCTGTCCACTGACAGGAAAGGCTTCAAGGCTAGATGCCTCAGCTGGTCTTCAGTCTACTTTGGTATTCCAGCGAAGTAGGTTTTAATACCAGCAAAGGAATTTCTCAGTGGCAGCATACATCAGCTTGCCAGTGGGCTAAATTCAATCAGGCAAAGAACAAAAGATCCCTTCTCCCAAGTCCTTTTCTATGGACTAGAAGGTGTGACCCAGACTGTACAGGGGGGTCTTCTGATCTCAAATGATCCGGGTTTAATGTAGATCTTCCCATCTCAGTTGATCCAATTGAGACTAATCTCTCATAGTCATTACTAGCTGCGTGAATTTCAGTTGATCATCTATAGTCAAAATGATAACCACAGTTAGCCATCACAGCCATTTGACTAATATCCATAGTGTCAGTGATATTAATATTGCTGGACAGCTAACATCCAGAACGTTTTGGCCTTGAGAAACAAGCTGTTTGCCAAGATATGGTAGCTAGCGATATCATCCAAACATTTGGAAGGTAATAGCAAGATTACTAATAGCTAATGCCAGGAACGCAACATTAGCTTTGAGTACATTTTGAGTTCAAGGACAGTCTAAATTATTCTTGAGACACAGATACACACACACAAATTTGGAAAGCAAAATGGTAGTGCATCTCTATAACCAACATTTGGTAAAGGAAACCTGGAGGATTGAGAATTCAAAGCCAGTTTGGGTAACTTAGTAAAATCTTCTCAAAGAAAGAGTTCAAGAAGGAAAAGCGGAGTGTCTATTGTCTCTTGCTTCAGAACATTTCTACAACTAAACTAAAATCATACCCTATTAAATAATAAAAATGTGTATGTGTCTAAACCATGATAATTTAAAAATGAATGTACTGAGTGCTCATATCATAGTTTGTAATACTAGACTCTGAAAAAGGAACTAAAGAACTATGGCTACTTAAGTTTGGAGAAGGAAATAGTCAAGATATGCCTAGAGATTTTTATGATATCAGGAACTGGGGACACATTCAAATAAAAGGCCAGGAAACAAAAGATGCTCCAACATATAACAAGGACACATGCTCTACTAATGTTTTAGCAGCCTTATTTAATGTAGAAGCTGGAAAGAACCCAGATGCCCTTCAACAGAGGAATGGATACAGAAAATGTGCACATCTACATGGTGAGTCCTACTCAGCTATCAAAAACAATGACTTTATGAAATTCATAGGCAAATGGATGGAACTAGAAAAAATATCATCTGATTGAACAGGTAGCAGTCATAAAAAAAAAACCCATGGTATGTACCTACTAATAAGTGGATATTAGCCCAAAAGCTTGGATTACCCAAGATACAATCCACAGAGCACATGATGCTCAAGAAGAAGGAAGACCAAGTTGTGGGTGCTTCAGACCTCTTTAGAAGGAGGAACAAAAATACTCACAGGAGGAAATATGGAAACAAAGTGTGGAGCAGAGACTGAAAGCCATCCAGAGACTGCCCCACATGGGGATGCATCCCATATACAGCTACCAAGAAGTATATGCTGACAGGAACCTGATATAGATGTCTCCTGAGAGGCTCTGCCAGAGCCTTACAAATACAGAGGCAGATGCTCACAGCCAACCATTGAATTGAGAACAGGGTCCCCAGTGGAGCAGTTAGAGAGTTAAAGAAAGGATTGAAGTAGCAACCTGATAAGAAGAGCACAGTATCTACCAAGAAGACCCCCCAGAGTTCCCAGGGACTAAATCACCATCCCAAGAGTACACAGGGATGGAACTATGGCTCCATTGGCATATGTAGCACAGGTTGGCCTTGTGTGGCATCAATGGGAGGAGAGGCCTTTGGTCCTCTCAAGGCTTGATGTCCCAGTGTAGGGGAATGTCAGGGTAGCAAGGTGGGAGGGAATGAGTAGGGGGGTGAGGGAGCACTCTCATAGAAGCAGGGTGTGGGTAGGTGGGTGGGATAGCGTCTTTCAGGAGGAGAAACCCGGAAATGGGATAACATTTAAAATGTAAATAAAAAATGCAATTAAAAAAAGTAAGCAAACAAAAGAAGTGTTAGTGCCCAGGTCTGGGAGTATTTAAACAACAAGATCAATAGAGTAATGTCAATATATGATACAAGGGCTCCTACTGATATAAATAATACTTAAAGTAACATAAATAGGCTTTTCAAGCTGGCTTAGTGCTTGAAGATGGTTGTTGTCAAGCTTATCAATGCAAACTTGAATACCAGGATCCCTGTAATAGAAGGGAAAAAAAACCCTTAACTACCCCAAGTATGCACCACGGAAGACATGCATACACACAGATACATAAACATAAACACACAAAATAATAAAATATATGTATTCCATTTTGAAAAAGAAAACCTGAATCAAAACAATTGTAGAACATTAAAGCAGCCAAATTTTAAAGAATGTATACTTTGTGAATTTATTAATATAAAATAATAGTGTAACCAAGTGAGAAAAAGCAAGTTAATAGTTGTCTGGGAATGGGTGTTGCAAAAAACATGATTTACAAAGGTATGTAAAGAATCCCTTTGGGCAAATTGAAGTATTTGCTGCCTTAATTATGGTATGGCTTGATGTAAAAAACAATTCAATTTAAGATTTCAAATGTGTTAAGTCTGTTTTAACTCAAACACACCTCAGTAACATTTAAAAATATAATCTGACTGGCTTTATCTAAAATTCTTGTCATGGCATCACATTTGTCTCTCTAGGATAAGGATGGAAACTTTAAGGATGGTGGATAGGGAGAAAGAAATTATTATTTATAGGGTGATTCACTAATTGGGATCTTCCAGGTCATAAATCATAGTATCAGGTCAGATTTCAAACAATACACCAAACATATAAAATGACCCTTTTTATAGGCCCTGACTAATTGCATATTGAAATTTCATGTACTTGAATCCCTAGTAATTTGAATTCATCCACAGGGGCTATGACTAAGAAAAACATATAATACACACATTGTATTTCGAGGTAGACATAAATCCTTAGAGTGATGAAAAATGACATTTGTGAGCTGACATAAGCCAGACTTCTCATAGCAAGTACAATTCACAAAGACTCAATATAGCATATGAGGTGCTTTTTAAAATGAAAATAACTTCACAATAAAGAAAACACAAGAAACACCTAAGAGAAACCACTATTAATTTTGTATGAATTAATAAAGCTATTTTTTCTAGTGGGCCAATGAATTGGGTTACAATGTTTTGGTACTTGCCAGCAAGGCTGACAACCTGAGTTTGATGCCTGGGATCCAGATGATAGAAAGACAGAATAAACTCTCACAAGGTATACTCGGACTTCCACTCAAGACCTCCTTTGATACATACACACACATACACACACACACACACACACACACACACACACGCACACACACACACACGCACACGCACACACGCGCACACACATAATAAGCAAATAAATGTAATAAAAAGTTTTTTCTATGCATGCCTATATTTTTAGATTGTACATATGTATATATGTATTGTGTATATATATATACATATACAATCTGTAGAGATTTAGACGTGTACAAAAACTTTTTACACACACACACATATATATATACATATATATATATATATATATATATATATATATATATATATATATATAGAGAGAGAGAGAGAGAGAGAGAGATGGGTGTTCTCTTTTTTTAGTCCTGGCTCCTGAAACTAGCTCTGGGACTGCTGGCCTCAAACTCACAGAGAACCAACTGCTTCGGCCTCCCAAATGCTGGGTTTAAAGGAATGTAGCACTACCAACTGGCTGATTAGATTTTTTTTTAACTCCGAAGAGAGGATTGTGCCATAGATACTAATCCAAAATGCTAACACATTTATTTTATTTTATTTTTTCTTGGTCATCTTTCAAAGGTAAGGAACAAAAATCTTTCTACTTTAGTGAGTACATTACCTTGTTGGATACTGTATAGAAGAATCCAAACTTCTTTTAGTATTTATTTTATTGCAGTAAGAACATTTGAAGTGATTCTTACCTCTAGATAGATTTTACCATGTACAAATAACACATTGTTGCATTTATTGACACAATGCTATATAGCAGGTCCATAGATCTTACCTTGAATAGTGTGCCCATTGATAATCAATCCTCCACTCTCCTCTTCCCCACAGGCCCTGACATTCACTTCGTATGACTATTCTAAGTACTGACACTTCCGTGACTGGTTTATTCCATGTAGTTTAATCTCAGGATCATCATGATATTCTGTATCATAAAGTTTCATCCTTTGTAAACTCTACATGATATGCATTTTGTCAATTATCTGTTGACTGACATATAAACAAACATATTTATATAAATGGGTTATGTATCTTCATAATTCAGTTCCTGGTACCAGTTTAGGAGTTGGTTATTATTCTATGCTGTGAAGAGAAACCACGACCAAAGCAACTCTGATGAAAGAGGAGAAAGCATTTAATGGTTTGCTTGATAACAGTTTCAGAGGAAATGTCTCTGATCACCATGGCAGGAAGCGTAGTAGCAGGCATGGGGCTGGATTAGTAGCTGAGAGCCTATATCTTATCTACAAGTTGCAAGACAGGGGAGAGAGAGAGAGAGAGAGAGAGAGAGAGAGAGAGAGAGAGAGAGAGAGAGAGAGAGAGAGAGCACATTTTCTATTCCTACCAAAATGGACACCAAGCATTCAAATAAATTATACTATGGGGTCCATTCTCATTCAAACGAGCACATTTTTGACACTGGTTTCAAAATTTCTCTCATTCTCTCTCTAGACTCTATCCTACAAAACGTAGAAGGACTGATTGTTTTAAATACACAAACACAAGTATATTAATGGTTTGTTTAAAGTCTTCCCGTAAGCTCCCAATATACACATGAACTTTATAGTTCCCTGTTCCATACCTATTGAAATTCTTCGCATTCCATGTGTGTCTCTAACAATTGCCATTTTCACTCAACTTTCTACTGAGCTACACCCTCCTCAAGAAAACCCCCTCCGAACATTCTATGTAAGGAAACAGCTGCTGCCTCTGCTTTCTCTGCTCCCTTTAATCTTTTTGTTATGCCTTTTAATTGTTTGGCTTTTCTGTTAGGTTTTAATGAAGCAACTCTCCTATGTTGAATTTAGGTTTAACTAAAAATTAAAAATTAAAATGCAAAGATTTGAAAACCGCTGTATTAAATATCAAGAGGCTCAAGAGGCATGTCCCAGAATTGTAAAATGATTGAACTTAAATTGAATAGGTAGAGAAAAATTAAGAAACACTTTATAATTCTACAGCATTTTGAAAACTATTTCTTTCCCTTTTTTAGATTACCTCATTTCCCTTGTCACTTTCCCATCTTTAGTCCCATTCATACCTTCCTTCTTGCTCCTATTTCTCTTTCAAATTCATGGCTTTTTTTTCATTACTTGTTGTTTTACACACACACACACACACACACACACACACACACACACACACACTCCTAAACACACATATACAAACTTCTCAGTCTGTATTATGCCGAGATTGTGTCTACTGGAAAAGTCAAAATCTACACCAGTGAATTCTCACAAGATGATTGCCCAAACATGACCTGAACAAGGACAACACTATTTATGCTATGTCCATGGAGGTTGTGGCCAGGAGGCCTCAGGCATAGACAAAGGACTACAGATGCCTAAAGACCGCTGACAGCAGTAGTCTTCCTGGGGGAAGAGCACATCAATTCATCATGTAATACCAAATGGTCAGCCCTGAAAACATATACCTATAGCATTTTACACCATTTTAAATACTTATATAAATGCTAACACAACTAAGTGATATCATCGCAATTATCTCCAGGGTAGCTAGCATTATGTTTATCTCACAGGTCAGAAACACAGCCTGTGAGTTGTTCAGGAGTATGCGGTCAGCTAATAGAATGTTTTCTGGTTACAATAATACAGTGTTAGTAAGAGTTCATCGTTTTCATGAACAACAATTATCTCCATGTCTTTGATCCTCTAAAACCCAATTACTTATTATTTGACAGGTTTTTAGTCTAACATATTTTTCCCCGTAGTTCACATGTATCCCTTGTGCTGCCTTCTTTCTGCAACTAAACAGGGTAGTTCAGAACTTTGTTCTCCCCAGTGTCCTGGAAAACAGAATAACATCATCTTATTGAGGTAGATAAAGTTTTTCAAAAGAACTTATAAGATACTTGTACCAGATTTTTTTTTAAAAAAGGATTTAAATGGTGTTTATTACAGAATTATAAGGTAACTGAAGAGGAGACTGAATTTAGCAGACTGTATCTGTCAGCTTAATAATAATCAATGTACCAGACACAATTACTGTGTGTCACGTACATTGTCTCACAACAAACCTATTGACAGACCATGAGGAGACTCCCCTTATCTTTACATTCAACAGGTCGCCAAATTTAAAAAATTTCGTTTTATTTTCCTAAACAGCATTCAAATTTGAGAGACATTTTCGTTCTATCTATTGCTGTCACTTAACAATATTTAAAATGAGAAACATGCTCCCAACATTCAGGATACAGAGACAAGAGGATTAAGTTTGTACCGGCCTGAGCTACAGAGAAAGACCTTCGTTAAAAGGCAAAAACCGAACAAAATAAAACCAAACAAACTGACAGATGGACAAAAACAAAAACAAAAACAAAAACACAAAACAAATAGGTATGGAGCAGAAACAAGGACATTAAAACTTCCTCAGAACTTTAAAGACAGGAGGGGGGTGGTGGTGCGTGGCTTTAATCTCAGCACTCAAGAAGCAAAGGCAAATGGAATTCACTGATTTGAGGCCAGCCTGGGCTACAAAAGTGAGTCCAGGATAGCCAGGGCTCTGCTATATAAAGAAACCCTAAATTGAAAAACCAAAACAAAGAAACCAACAAAGCCCCGTGCCTCCACGCAATGCGAAGCTACACTATTACTGTATAGGCAGCGTGTGCCTGGTACTCCGTGTATTTGCCGTTTACTTGGCCTTACCTTGCCTCAAATTCTGAGACCACTTCTACTTCCATGCAAGAGAAATGGGAAGAAAGTAATGGCATCTGTTGAGCTCTCTGTGCCAAACACATAATCTAAGCACATGTATTTGATTCCTCAGTCACACTACTGGGAAGCAAGGTGTGACACATATGACACTATAGTCAATAATTCGGAACTATCTGGAAAAATAGGCAGAGTATATCCTATTATTCTCATTTTACAGCTGACAAAATCAATGTTCCAAGGGATTAAATATACCGCTTAAGGTTACACACATACATTCTTTCACTCTTCCTCCTGTTTTTCTTTCTTAAACTTTGAGAAATTCTTGGTCAACCTTAATTGCCACAAACCTAAATATTATAAAAAGTCTCCTCTTTCTCCATCTCCTTCTCCTTCCTTTCCCTCTTCATCCTCCGCTTTCATCTAACTGGTAGAGATAAGCACTCTGTATGTACAATTTGTGTATTCTTGCCTGTCATTTTTCTTGTCCCCATTGAGCCCATTCACTGTTGCTTTGCTTCAAATTGAATCTTAGGTATTTCTATATGGATTCACTTAGCAGAAATGCCTGTGCTATGTTTGGATGTATAGTCTGTTTCCCCTACTTAGCAACTGAGTGCTTTTATTGTGGGATCATCTTGCTTTCGTTCCTGCTACCATCAGCAAGCGTGTGTTACTGTTGTTTATAATAAGGGTATTATTCTAGCTGAGTTTAAAAGAATTAAATCTTTTCTGGTTGAGTTGCAAGTATACACTTGGGAAAAGTGACAAGCAACTGTTTTTATGACTGTGCTAGCAATTGAAAGGGTAACTCTAGCAGCAGTATACACTAAAACTGATAAATGGGTTGTAAAGAGAAACAACAGACAATCTAAGAACTGGCAGCCGCTTGTCTCCACTCTGATTTGATGTGGTCCTGATGACGGAACCTTGCTGTTCCTGGAGGTAACCTATCTTAATAGATCTAGAGTTTATCCTCCCATTTCTCCTTGCACGGTGTCTTGGAGTACTTTAGCTTTTACCATGGAAGATCTGTGGTGATTTCATTTCCAGCAAACTGCTCACCAACACCTTCTTCATTCCGACCATTTAACTGTCTCTCCCATATGGCATTTTTAAGGAGCAGCTACCACTACTATGTGATCATATTCCTTATTCTCCTTTTATTCACTATTGAATCGTTCTTTTGCCATTTCCCTAACCTTAATAATCTCAATCTCATTAAGCGCTACTGATGAGATTTTCATCTTATTCTCCTTACTTCTCTACCTGTACCGGGACCCATGCTATCTCCTCATTAAATCAAATAATCCACTATTTCTTTACTGCCTTGTTAAGAGCAGAAAGATAATTTTCAGCTCGGGAGAGAAACTTCCTGCCTTTTCATTTTTCTACTTTCATTTCTGGACTTTGAAATACTTTGAAGATATAAACCACAATGAGCAAATTCATACATGCGTGCACATGCGCGCGGGCGCACACACACACACACACACACACACACACACACACACACACAATTGGACTATTGAACTTTTGCTGGCTTTTACATTTTACTTCTTAGTTTTGTCTACCTCATTGGCTTTTTCTAACATTTCCAAAGGCACACTGTCAAACTTTAAACTGTTCATACTATCCTGTGGCTTATTTCCTTGAGTAAGCTTGAGGCCATTGGCTAGGGCACTCTGATTTTTCTTGCTTTTCCTTTAAGTCAATTTTTAGTGAGAAACAAAAATCTTTGCCATTCTGTCTTTGCCCTAGAAAAGAATTTTTTCAAAACTGGTAGATCTTGTCTCTCACCATGTCCCATTACTCTGGCATATCTTGCTACCACAATAACCCCTTACTTGCAAGGTCAGTCTCCCCTCCCTTCCCACAGATAAATTCACTTGTCTGCAGAATTGTTCATACTGTTGTCTGAAATTGGCTAATTCTTAAATTTGTATGTCATTTCTCTTCCCTATCCCTTATTTTCAGTAATTTTTTTTTAAGATTTATTTATTTATTTTATTTTATGTGAGTACACTGTCACTGTCTTCAGACACACCAGAAGAGGGCATCGGATCCCATTACAGATGGTTATGAGCCACCATGTGGTTGCTGGGATTTGAACTCAGGACCTCTGGAAGAGCAGTCAATGCTCTTAACCGCTGAGCCATCTCTCCAGCCCATTTTCAGTATTTTTAAGAGCAGGCTACAGGCAACGGAGATGGCTCAGATGTTTGGGGTATTTGTAGTTCTTTCAGAGGACCCTGGCTCGATTTGCAGTGCCTCCATGGAGGTTTAGAATCATGTATAACTCCAGTTCCAGAGGGATCCAGTGCCATGGTCTGACCTCCTCTAGTGCCGGGTGCAAAATGCACAGCACAACCATACATGTAGGAAAGTAGTCATAAACTAATTAGTAATTGTCAAAAAATAAAACAACAGTGTTTTCATGCCTTACTATTTGTTTCTATTACTTAAAATCTCCCATCTAAGGTTCACAATTGTAGCAGAATTCTCTACAGTTCCAATGTTCTGATATTGTTCTGTATGATGACTTCTCCAATTGTCATTTTAGGTCCTTCCCTAGACTGATGATTACCATAAGCTTATTTTTTGTCTACATATTGATAACTTCTCTATTCTGACCTTCTTTCTAGGTGTACTTCTGCTGTTTATTACATAGGGAATCGAAAGCACAGTTCCCACAGATCTGTACTGCTCTGTGTGGTGGCTCGTACCTGAAATCTCATCCCTTGGGAGGCTAAGAGAAGGGATTATAATGAGTTGGAGGCCATACTGTTGCATACTGTGAGTGTCAGCCCTATCTTTGTTATACAGTGAGACACTGTCATACAAAATCAAAACAACCAAACAAGAGCAGATTGAGACTCAAACATTTATGGGAGTCTATTCAAAACAGTCAAAACCTGGAATCGGCACAAGTGTCCTATAATAAGTACCCAGACAATGAACAAATCACTCATTATCAGACATATAGCATGAATATTTCTGTGAAGCATTATGTAAAATGAAAGGACCTGAACACAGAAAATGGCATAACTGAGTGTTCAACTTACAGCTTTGACATATCCATGGTTACAGCAGATGCTAGTAACTAAGACTGGGAAAGAGCAGTGACTACTGTGGGACAAAAGGAAGTGCTCGGCTACTGTGGGAACATTCTGTGTCGTGACCGTACTGAGTCACACAACTCAATGCCTTTTTCTTTCATGGGCACTTTAGGATTTGACTATACAAATCACATTTCAATAAAATGCACACTTATTTTTAAAATGTCAAAAATGATACAATGTTTTATTTTTAATGTAATAGGTCCAGGTTTATTTATTCTTGTGGTACTAGGAATTAAAGCCTTTTTCTTCAATTAACTTCAATTAAAAGATTATCCCTTTTTCAACCTTAAGATTAAAGAATATCTAATGCAATAATTACATACATATTCTCACAAAATATCAATTTTATATTCATTCTTTCCTCCCGTTTCTTCTAATTTATTGCCAATTAGATTATAATATTAGCTTTAACTCCACTATTGGATTCAATAACATTGATAATATAGAATATTCTCTACAGTACTTGATTTATTGATTTTGTTATTCTTGGGGAGAATGTGTCATTTAAAATCTCCCTAAAAGACAGATGGAGTGATATATTATTTAAGCATCTGCTGTTAGAGAAACGTAAATGAAAAATGTTGTTCCCCTTCAGTTGTGTGAATTTCCTGTCCTATATATGCCTCTGTTATTCACCTATAAAATGGGGAAATACCAATACACCGTTAAGTTCTATAAATTAAACATTGTGCCTCCACATAGTTAGTATGCAGAAATCAAATGCCAAAGGCATTGAAATTGATAAAATTGATTTTTTTCCTCTTGGTTTTTTGTTTATTTTTGCAGTGCTGGAATCTAATAGTGACCTCTGTGCACTACCTCTGAATTATACCTCTAGGTCTATCCACTTTTTGAGTAAAAAGTTATTTAACCCCCAGAACAATCCAGGCTATTGCCAAAGTTATTGGTTGTTCTCCACAAACTTATGGTAAAGCCCTTTTGCTGAAAAGAATATCTACACAACTCCTTGAACATAGAGAAGTTAAGCTGTTGCCTACCTAGAGTTTTAACCACTACTGACTAGTGTTCATGCTACTGGAAAGAACTCTGTACACTACTAGAGGAGAAAGTTAAACACGTACCTGGCTGTAAACACTTTGTTCTAAAATGGTGACCTGCCTGAAAGAAATTCTGGTACAACAGAGGCACAAAGCTTGTGCCAAGATCTGATGGGATTTAAGTTCTGCTGCACAAAATGGAATCTATAGGCAAACCTTCTTGCATGTCTAAGAACCTGAGACTAGAATGGGTAGGAACTTAGGAGAAAACCAAATCCTCCTCTTTTGCTAATAGAACACAATAATCAGATGACTAATTACATTCTGCTATGTTCATAAATCATTGTATTTCTCAGATGTCATCAGAGAAGTTTCATCCTGCAGGAGATGGGAACCCACAGCTGGACAACGTGTAAAGAGTAAGAGACCTTCAACATTCGGTCCTAAATGGGATGTCTCCATCAAATTTCTCACTTGGGCCCTGGAAACCTTGCAGAAGAGGAAGTGGACAGAGTCTAAGAGACCATGGGGTTGGAGAATTCCAATGTCACAGTGAAACAGAGACTGTGACAGCATGCACAAAATAAAGTAAGATATAAATAAAATATAAGAGATATGATGCAAGACCTCATCCCTGACCCAGAACCAATGTATAATTGAAAACTATTTGCAAATGAGAAGTTAGTTTTCTCCAAGGAAGTCTCACTGGGGAAACAAACAATTCTATGTTGTTGTTGTTGTTGTTGTTCATTATTTTATTTGTTTATATCCCAGATGTTGCCTCTCTTGGTACTACCCTACCCTTTGCCTCTGAGTGTGCATTTCCATCTAGGTATCCTCCCACCCTGGGGTTTACAAACAAACTACACAGGACAAAACCAACAAGAAAAAGGGTCAATGTAGAAGCACAAGAAACACTCCAAGAAGCAGACTAACATACATTTCTATACTCAGGAATCTACAGGATTAAGCATATCCTCTCCCACTGAGGCGAGACAAGGTAGCCCTCTGCTATGTATGTAATAGGACTTAATGTGAGTGACTTGAGCTGAAATGCCCAACAGTGGTGAAATGGAACCCAAAGGGTCCATCTCCAGTTGTCAGACATGATCTCCAGTGGAGGGATGGGGACACCAACCTGCCTAGAAAACTTTCACACCAAAATTGCCCCTGTCTAAAAGAAAGACAGGGACAAAGAAGGATTAGAGACTGAAGGAATGGCTGACTAGTGACTGGCCCAATTTGAGACCTATCCCATGGGTGAGCACCAAACCCTGACATAATTACTGATGCTATATTGTGCTTGCAGACAGGAACCAAGCACGGCTGTCCTCTGAGAGGCTCTACCAGCAGCTGACTGAGACAGATGCAGATATTCAGAGCCAAGCATAGGACAGAAACAAACCATTCATAAGGGTAGGCGCTATGCCGAGCAGTAATGACCTCCAGAAAACTACATTAACAGCATCTTTGGAGTTTCCTTTTATGGAGGAGTTTCCTTGTGTGGAGTTCCCTCATAACGTTCAGTCAGGGCTCTTTTCTTACAGGTCATTTGCATATTTGTTATGGCTTCTGGTTTGGGGTTTTTATGGGATTCCTGAGTGTACAAATGTGAATATCTCTGCTTCTCTGAGTGTTTCTTCTGCTTCTACATTGACCCTTTTTTCTTGTTTGTTTTGTCCTATGTAGCTTGTTTGTTTTGTTTTATCTTATTTTATTATTATTCCTTAATTGACTGTTTTCTAAGAGAGATAAAGGGGTGGATCTTAGTGAAAGGGGTAGTGGGGATGGACGAATGCTGGTGGTGGGGACCAAATCGAATATATCGCATACAAAAAAATCTTTTCAGTAAAGAAAAGGTTCTTTGATGGTTATTTTCTTTCATGAAATGTAGGTTTACTTCTCAACAGAAAATAACCAATATACTGGGAGTGATGATATTTCAGTTCATCATGCTCAACTCTATTTCAAAATTTAATAAAAGAATATTTACAACATTTTCTTTGAGATAAGGTCTTTCTCTGTTGTTTAGTCTGAGCTTTTAACTTGCCTTGTAGCCTAGGAAGGCCTTGGGCTCAATAACCTAAATCAGACTCCCGAAAGTTTGCAATTTTAATAAAACAAAAGCTCTTGACAGAATGATGTAGGGCACATTATTTTCACTATCAGCTGCTCTTGTAAACAACACATTTTAAGTTCCATTAGTGTGACTCATTCCAATAGATCATTAAGTTGAGATTGCAGCTTAAAAACTGACTAGTTAATTTTTTTTCCACAGCTGAAAGTCTGCATATTATGGGTATTGTATTAGACTAAAGCCTCCATTAAACTGAACCTAAGTAACCTGAATTCTCAATTCAAGTTTTTTCCCCCTCTGTTAAAATTTTAAAAAGAACGGGACAGTTTTGTAAACATTACAGTTTACAGCGATCATAGGTTGTCCCAGTGAGTAGGCTCATTTGTTAGGTCTTTAGAGAAAGTCTACGGCTCCCAGAGTACCCAATTACTTGGAATTTTGCTTGCTTTTAGTTTTTGTTTGAAAAAAAATTAAAAAAATAAAAGTTTTGCTGAAAAGGGAATTATACAACAATAAATAAGTCATACTTTACCAATTAAGTTGATATTAGCTATTTCTCAAAATAAAAGTTCACCGAGAGATGCATATAAGGTCGATTTTGATGAGGCAAGAGGATATTGAAGTCCAAGAGAAAAATTGTGGCCATAGATGGCAGGCTTTTTATCATTATTATTCCAGAGCAGACTCTGATCATGTTGTGGTAAGAAAAAAATTGTTAGAGCAACGAGGGGAAGTTTAGAAGATATTTTTAAGGTTAAAAACGTGACATAGTGGTACACACTGTAATTCTATCTCATGATAGGCAAAGACAAGAGGATTGATAGTTTCAGGGCAGCCGGGATTACCTAACAGACTTTGTCTCAACAACCAAGCAAACAAACATAGAGAGAGGAAGATTGCAGAAGTTCAGTGCCAATTTGGTCTACACAGAGTTTCAAGCTAGCCAAAATAACTTAATAAAAAGTTATTTAAACAACAACAACAACAACAACAACAACAACAACAAAACAAACAAGCAAAAAGTTTCCAATCAATCAAGCAAAGCCCAACAATTTATTGAATGTTTTTTTTTTCTTTTTCTAAGTCAGTCTTATACTCGCTCTCAACATTTAGAGGCGCCAAGATGAGATCTGGATTACAGACTTGGCCTTAAGTTTATTCAGAAAGCAATTGGTTACTTTCACAATGTTTATGGCGCCACTCTACCAGTGGGCATATTTTTCCAGGCCAGTTGTTATGGTAGTTCCTGGGATCTACAGATAAGACTGCTGATCATTTTACTCTTCTGGTTGTTCATAGAACCTTACGTCACCATGGTGCTGGGCTGGTACTTATTAGCTTGATTTTTGCCATGTGCTATATTTCATGTATGTGGTTCCCTTAGCAATAGAGTCTTCCTATTAATTTATAGAGGATAACAGAGAACAATGATGGTAGTAAGCAGTTTATAGGTCCGTGAGATACCATTGTTCCATACTATGAAAAGAGGTAACGTTGTCCTCATTTTGAAAATCAGATAATTCATTTTATCTGGGAAAGAGATTGTTTCTCATTGTGGAATAACTTTCATCCAAATATATGTACATATTTCAGGAAGCTTCTATAGTAGTAGATTTCTATATAGCATTTTCAAAGATTCTAGTGTTTGTTATTCATCCTCATGTTCCCTCTTCTACTCTACCTCTTATCTGTGCAACTCTCCTTCATCCATTACTCCCTATTCCGATTTCTTAAAAAAACTTAATGTATGTGCTCTGTCTTGAATTCCCAGTGCGTTACAAGTTTCCTGACCTCTGTGCGTATTCTGAACACACCAAAGCGTGGAACATTTTATGAATTGAATTTGCATGTTATCATTGCCAAACTAATCTTTTCTATATTGTTCCAATTTCAGTGTGTATGCTACTGAATGGGGGAATAATTACAGAAAACTGCTAACATGCTTATTTTCATATTTCCACGGGAATTGTAATTCCACATAATATTGAAAATAGTCTCCTTTTCAAGGACAATATTAGCAACCATATGTTTTTTGTTGCATTGGCTTATTTGTTGCATTATCTTAGTTTATATTATTAAATTTACATGTGTAGATAAGGAAATGAATCTTCATAATAGTGATGAACGTATTTTTAAGGATTGGACAGTCTAGTGAAGCAAACAGTAAAAGAAACAACAACAACAACATGCATAGTAATGTTTCTATTGATGAATGCCTGAGAACAAAGTATGCAGGGAAGGGAATGGCATGTGGGGATGGGTAGGAGGAGGTAGAATTCTCATCACACAGGGGTTTAATAGGAAGCCTGTGATGGGAAACTACAACTAACCTCACACAATGTATTCTTAGTTCACATAATAACAAGGCCCTCAAAGTTACTAGAAGAGACAATCCACATTAATTCTGTGAGTACTCTTTGATACATCATGTATCACTTGACCACTTTATCAGTGGGAGGGGCAGGCTGGTTATTTTATCTCATCTTTTATTTCCCTTGGGGGAAAATCAACCCCAACAGTATTCCCTGCCTTCGGGCCAGTATCTTATCTTCATCTAACGCAAACTGGTCGTTTGCTCTCAACCAGTCTTGTAGTGAAAAATAATCTTTACAGCTTTTCTGGTTTCAAAGATAGGGATATAAACTTTTTGAACGAATTAAAGGTTAGGAAAGTTTTATTTCACACCAGAAATTTCTCTCAAGTATTGGGATCTCTTCCGGAACAAATGAATAAATGGAAAAGTATGTCCCAAACTTTGCCTTGTAATGAAAGGCATGGTATTGAGTGTCATCGTAGTGAATATAAAAGAGGAAAGTAGTGTCGAAAATACATTCAACTTAAACTGCGTAGAAACTAAAGTTGTTAGAAAAAGAAAATTAGAATAATTTTGGTTTTGCCTTGGTTTTGAGAGATGTGATCAGTGTTCCCTTTTATGCCTCTTTAATTAAGAAGTATAAAGAAAAATTTAATGGATAATTTTTTTGTGTGTGTATGTGTGTGTGTCTTTTATTCTGTTTGTCCCTGATTGAGTGTCATTGCTCTCAGAAGTACTAAAGGGCATCTTCTGAAAAATGTTATTCCTAAATCATGATTTTAAAGCTGCCATTTAAGGAAAGTGTTTTTATGTAGTTGTTGAACTTTACCAAATAAATATTAGATGTAGAATTAATGAATACACCATCAATTTTTAAAAATCACTCCAATGGGTTTACAGAGAAATGAGGCGGGCAGTTGAGAAGTATTAGCAAAGTAGATCTTTACACAGGCAGGCTCTCCAGATTGTATTCTCACCACCAGGACAATTTGCTACTCCTGGAGATTTATGAATGAATGTACGTACCATGGCTATGGATGTCTTGTGACAGTACATCAGTGACACTGCCACATTCCTCCTTTAAGTAACCAGTGCCACTGTTACATATGTTAAAAATACTACTTTAATTCTTTTCCTGAGTTCAGCTGTCTCTAGTAAACAGTGTCATATTACCAGGTAGAGTGCTACATAATTAATCCAGAAAGGCAGCATTTTATTTTGGTCCTCTTGTTTGCATTTTCCTATGTGTTAGCTTTGTCCTGTCAGATAAATAGTAAGACCTTTCTAAAAGTGACTTTTCCACAAATAAATTAGTCGCATATACTTGTGTTGGTGATGTTAAAAACTCTGTAACTGATTTTATGTATTCACAACCTGAGGAAAGGAATGAAATAATTTTAGAGAAAAAAAATGTCTGAAGTTTTAGCAGTCCCTCAGAAACTTAGTTGTGTGTAATTTGGTAGGTCTAACAAATTATGTCACTACCAGTCATTGACATCTTTATTGGATTAATTGATCAAGAAAGTTTAAGGAGAATTGCTAGGTGAGAGTAAGTTACACTGAAGAGCAAATCTTGACCAGGTCCAGGAGCATTCTGGGAAACATAAACTATGTAAAAGAAGTGCCAGAGTGGGCTTTCCCATGAGGAGACCTGAACTCACATTTGTTCAACAGCTATTTATTAGTTCTGGGATAACTTAGGGTCCAAGAGGTAATTGTTGGATGGAAGGAGACAAAAATACAATGTAAGACTTGTTCTTTGGATCCCCAAAGGTTGTGTTTTCTCCAGTTTATCTCTTCTTAGTTTGTTTTAGATTCCCTGGGAATTTTCCTCATCTTTGTGCTGCCTGTCAGTTCCTAGTTCCTTTGCTTACTCATGGATAGCAGGACAGAGTATATCCAGAGTGAACTCTGGCTCCCCCCTGCCCCTTCCTCTTCATACCTACAGAAGAGATTTCACTTTATTCTTTACATTACCTTGGCTGAGCTCTGGAGATTTCCATAAGGAGATTTGGAACAGTCATTTGTGATTAATACTAGGCATTTAATATAATGTTGAAAATATAAACTGCTTTGATAAAAGAGGAAATAACAGTAAATTTATTTAAGGGTTACGGTTGGTTCCAGTTTGTAATTGAAGAATTAAATGACATTTTCCTCCATAAAATAGAATGAATGTCTCCCTGGGCAGCAGAGACTTGGTTTTATGGATAGAAAAGAACCAAATAAGAAAAAAGCAGAACAAAAATAGATGAGGTCATTGCAAAGTACTTTTCCTTCTAAAGTCAGGATAGTGAGACAGACGACAGAAAAATAACTTATAGCGTAATATCAGATTCCTTCAGTTTAAAGCACAGGAAATGTGATCATATGGAATGAAAATGGCCTACTTAGGAACTTAATGTCTATCATACTCTTGATTTCATGAAAGGTCAGGCTGAAAGAATAGTTTTGGTTTGGTGACAGATCATCACAGCATGAATAACTCAATTTTGAATTTTAATTTGGTTTGTTAGGGTCTAGTACAAGATCCCAGTCCCAAATAATCACCTTCTATAATTTTTTCTATTTAATAGCTAATTATTTTAAATTAATCTTTTCTAGTCTAGGGTTGTAACTCGGTAGACCGCCCGAGTTAAATGCATGAAGCTCTGTGTTTGATTTCCAAGTAGCGAGTGAAAATTCAACAATACTATTGATTATTGCACATTCTGATTTCAAATGTTCATAATGCTCTCAGGTGAAGCTATGCCTCCCCACCCCCCTGCCGTGAGTCAAACCAAGTTTTCTCAATGATGTACCACCCTTTGTACTTTTAAATTGAGGCATTTTCTGTTTAAGCATTCTGTGTCACCAAATAGTAGTATTTTTTGAGTTCTTTTTTTAAAATTGTAAATGCAGGTTCAATATTAAAACATTTGACAATTCTATTGACATTTCACATCAGCTGCTAGTATAGATGGATCCGAATAAAAATCTAAAAAATATTAAGCAACTGATTTTAATTAATGAACTTTTGGAAATAGTTTCGCTAAGTAGAGCTGGCTGGCCTGCAACTTGCTTATGTAGACCAGGCTAACCTGCAACTCGATTACAAAGACCAGGCTGGCCTAAACTCAGGAATTATTCACCCAACCTCTGCTTCCTGAATGTTGAGATTAAAGGTTTAACTCCACACCAAGCCAGTTCATTTCATTTGCTCTTAAGAGTAAACCTTGCAACACCATAGGAAGAACAACCGTATCAACCAACCAGACCCCACCAGAGCTCCCAGGGACTAAACCACCAACCAATGCGTACACGTGGAGGGACCCATGACTCCAGCCACATATGTAGCAGAGGATGGCATTGTCCAGCATCAGTAGGAACAAAAGCCCTTGGTCTTATGAAGGCTCGATTCCCCAAAGTAGGGGAATGCTAGGGCACTGAGGTTGGAGTGGGTGGGTAGGAGTGGGAGTATCCTCATAGAAGCAGGGGGAGTGAGGAGGGGGTATGGAAGACGGGGGAAAGGGGATAACATTTGAAATGTAAATACATAAAATATCCAAGAAAAATAAAATAATAAACTACAAAAAAAGAGAATTAGCCCCAAGTCATACAACAATTTGAAAGCTCAAATGTGGTAACCATGATTATGCCACCCTTCTGTCATCTTGACTATTCCGAATAGTTTAGTGGAATAGGTCGAATCAGACCCTTTATGTCCATTTGTGTGTCATGGTTACATTATTCAGTAGAGTGTCCTCACGACTCACGTGTGATACTACATGTGCTGGACTTACATTCCGTTTGACAGTTGAAGAGCCTTGCATTCTGTGTATACAGAACGCTTTGTTTATCCATACATACTTATGCTGATGGAAGCTTGGCTTCTGCTATCTTTAGATTACTGGGAAACGTGCTGCTACGAATGTGCATGTATAATTATCTGAGTCTCTGATTCCAATATTTTACATAAATCTAGAAGTAGAAGATTCATATCTTAATTCTATATTTAATTTTCGTTTAAATTAGAAATCAGGAGTTGCAATATTTCACAAGGTTGCCATGAACATGCAAGGATTCCAGTTTTTCTTATCTTTGACAACATATATCTTACATTTTAAAGATTTTTATCTGCCCAATGGATTTGAAGTACTTATGATTTCCATTTGCATTTCCCCACAGCTAACTATTGTGAGCATTTTTTCTATACGCTTATCAGCTGCTAGTGTATATGCCTTGGAAAAGCCAAGTATTTTGCTCGTGAAAACTTTTTGAGATAAGACTGCTTGAGATTTATGATATTGACCAGACTTGGCTAAGCCAAAGGCAATTTCCCAGCTTCTGCCACTCCAGTGCTAGGATTAGTTGTGAGCCACCATTTCTCCTGTCTCTTTTAAAAGGGCTTATTGTTATTATGTCTATTTTTCTTATGTGCATTTGCATTTCAAATGCTTGTGGAGTCCACTGGAGCTGGATTTACAGGTGATTACAAACCACCCCACATTGGTGCTGCAAACTAAACTCCAGTCCTCTGCAATAACAGTACATGCTCTGAACCATGGGGCCATGTCTGCCAGCCACGTTTTCTTCTCTTCTCTTTTCCTTTTTTTCCTTTTTAAAAAGATTTATTATCTATAAGTACAATGTCTTCAGACACACCAGAAGAGGGCATCAGATCCCATTACAGATGGTTGTGAGCCACCATGCAGTTGCTGGGTTTTGAACTCAGGACCTCTGGAAGAGCAGTCAGTGTTCTTAACCATTGAGCCATCTCTCCAGTCCCTTCTTCTTTTTTTCTTCTCTTCTCTTCTCTTCTCTTCTCTTCTCTTCTCTTCTCTTCTCTTCTCTTCTCTTCTCTTCTCTTCTCTTCTCTTCTCTTCTCTCTTCTCTTCTCTTCTCTTCTCTTCTTTTCCTTTCCTTTTCTTTCTTCCTGTCTTGCCTCCTTTCTTTCTTTCTTTCTTTCTTTCTTTCTTTCTTTCTTTCTTTCTTTCTTTCTTTCTTTCTTTCGAGATAGCGCCTTTCTATGTAATTATGGCTGTCCTAGAGCTTGCTATGTAGTCTGGTCTGGAAGTCACAGAAATCTTCCTGCCTCTGTCCACACTTAGCCAGTTTGCTCAATTTTAAATTCAAATTGAGTAAAAATAAAACTAATGGAAGAATATAACAGACAAAGTGGAGTAAAACTTTCAGGAATTGAGACGAATCAATTGTCTTCTACTTGAAGGGGAAAAAGGGAATTCGTTCAAGAAGCAGAATATGTCAGGGAGATGAAGAGACATAAGAAATTCCTTCAGTTTAGTACGTTAGACAGGGAGGCTAGTTCTTACTTAACTAAGTCAAATGTATGCAGAATAATGTTAGCCACTGAAGGTAAGAAAGTCGAGGGCAGTTAATTCCACACAGTTGTAGATATGAAGATTTCCATTCTACTAAAACACTGGTACATTGTTTGAGAAAGATAGGTTCTATTATAACTTTAGAAAAATTGTTAGAAAACCATGGAATTCATTTATCTGACATTTGTTATAATATATTTTCCCAGTGAGTTATTATTAATGTTTATAATACGCTTTTGATAAGAGCAAGGTGAAAGGGAATGTCCCATGTCAATCAAACACGCCTAGGTTATGCTTCTTTGCTTCCACCTTGGGGCTCATGGCTTGCAACTGCCATCTGGTGGTTGTATGCTGGCATAGCAGTTAGAGTTTTATTTTAATTTCTTTTATTGGTTATTTTATTTATTTACATTTCAAATGTTATTCCCTTCCCAGTTTTCTGTCCACAAGTCCCCTACCCCTCACCCCTTGCCTACCTCTATTAGGGTACTCGCCCAGCCACTCCTGTCCCAGCGCCCTAGCATTCTCCTATCTTGAGTCATCCAGCCTTCACAGGACCAAGGGGCTCCCTTCCCTGTGATGACAGATAAGACAATCCTCTGTTTATCCAGCTGGAGCCATGGGTTCCCCCATGTTTACTCTTTGTTTGGTGGTTTAGTCCCTGAGAGCTTTGAGATGTCTGGTTGGTTGATATTGATTTTCTCCCTATGGGGTTGCAAACCCCTTCAGCTCCTACAGTCCTTCCCCTAACTCCTCCATTGGGGTCCTGGTGCTCAGTCCGGTTTTTGGCTGTGCACACCCACATCTGTATTGGTCAGGATCTGATAGAGCTTTTCAAGGGACCGTTATATCAGGATCCTGTCAGCATGCATTTCTTGGCATTGGCAACAGTGTCTGTGTTTAGTGTTTGTAGATGGGATGGATCCCTAGGTGGGGCAGTCTCTGGATGGCCTTTCCTTCAGTTTCTGCTCCACTCTTTGTCCCTGCATTTCTGTTTGATAGGAGGAAGTCTGGATTAACATTTTTGAGGTGGCTGGTTTCTATAGGTTCTATCTCTCCTTTGTTGGGCATGTTGGCTAACATCTTCCCTGTTGGGTCCTGGGAATCTCTTGGGTTCCTGGCATCTGGGACTTTCTAGTATTTACCCCCAATTCCTCTTCCCCCACTGCTTTCAAATTCATGACCCTCTGTACTTCTCCCCCATCTCCTCCCATATCTGAATTGGCCCCCTTTTTCCCTCTCCCTCCTCTCCTCTATTTTCCCTCGCAGATCCCTCTCTCCCTCTAGTTCCCGGGTATTTTCAAACAAACAGGAAGGGAGAGAGACCCTACCTGGAAGCAGAATTTCCAAATCTAGAGAGATATTGATATCATGCGCCTCTAGGACCTCAATTAATAAAAGCGTTATCCAAGCCAACCAAAGCTGCACAGTGAGACCCTGTGTCAAAAAATAAAGTGCATGTATGTCTCAGTTATTATTGGCAATATAAAATCTAATGGGTTCAGGCAGTCTGCAGCTGTGAATAGTTTTATTGTCTTTGTGATATGATTTACACTTTAACATGCTGTAAATATACATAGTTGAAAAAAATCATTAAATTAAAAGGCACGTACATGTGAAAGGCCATGTGTTGAAAGCTCAAAGTCATATATTTTTATTTTTACATTTATTTTTAATGTTCTTTAGAGACATTCTCATTATGTACCTAAAGCCATTCTTTCTGAGTCCCCTGGGCACAGGACAGCTATGTGCCACCACACCCAGAAAAAAATCATTTATCTTAAAGTTTATGAGTGCTCTATTTAAAATGAGACATGGCATGTATACTGTGTACTTCAGGTTTTTTGTGTGTATTATATATGAGAGCTTGGAGGATGTGGCTTAGCAGTAAATAGATTGTTTGCTTGGCATGTGCAAGGTCTGAGTTTTATTCCCAGTGCCATCACAAGCAATAAAGGTGTATTACTGTATGCTGAAATGATAAACTGGAAAAAATAAATTGGTAATTGAAACCTCATGATGATTTTAGAGTTAAAGTCCATCCTTTTGAATTTTTAAAGATTGATTTCATGTTTCTCAATGTTCTATCTGTTTGTACATGTGTGTGTGTGTGTGTGTGTGTGTGTGTATATGTGTGTGTGTGTGTATGCTGCTCATGACATCTAGTGCTCGCCCATATCTGAAGAGATTATCAAATACCCTGTAACTGCTGTTACAGATGGTTGCAAAGCACTGTATACAGATGGTGGGTGCTGGGAACTAAACCTGAGTCTTCTGCAAGAGCAACATGTGCTCTAACCACTGAGTCATCTCTCTAGCCCTAAGACTTTCTTTTGAAGATAGGCATAGTGATTGGGGTATAACTTCTTGCTTGTGTCCTGGTTTGTTATGAACAAAGCACCAAGATCAGTCAGCACCATACACACTCATTACATGGACACACACACTATGTAAGTGATAAATGTAACACTGACAAAGATGAATGATCCAATCTTTGGTTGTTTTCTCTTGGGAGTCCAGATAACAATAGATTGACTTTCTTTAGTGTCTTCTTAATTAGCTACCCAGGGCTGGCAATGATGAAGTGCTCTGAGGGAAACCCATGGGCTACTCTAGTGAATATTATAAGATTGACAAAGCAGGCTCTCTGGCCTAAGAAAACCTAAAGTATCACTTAACTTTAAGGTGAAAAACGTGGAGCTAGTTAGCAAGTAAGAAGGGCCTTAATGGATTTGTTATTCCTGATGTTTGAAAAGGTTTTCTTAAGGATTTCTAATTATGTAAAGAATATTACTTCCCTGAGGAAAAGAGTCATGTGTGCTTTAATGTCTAATATAGTTATTTCCCAACAAATCTATTACAATATTAACAATTTGGAGGTGGAGATACGAGGACTAAAGATGCGAGGCTAGCTTGGCCTGAGAACGCTAGGCCACTCTGACCTATATAGCTTGACCCTGTTTCAAAACCAAAATGCAGGACATCACTTGTTTTCCAATAGGGACTGGGAGCTGGAGCCTACTGATACTATCTAGTACCAGAAGACTTGAATGCATACCTTTTGTACCAGTACGCAGTTCAAGAATCCTAAATCATGTTGTCATATTAAGCAAGACCGTATTTTGCTGAATAACAATGGCTGAAGTTGCAACTTCAATTTCTTGACAGGTCCCACTGTGAGCAATTAGTTTCCTACATCTTTGCTTCCTCGTCAGGAGTTCCAGACAAAGGAAGAAGCTGAGAGTGACAGGAAGAAATTTTGCTCAGTTATCAAAAGGAAATTGCATTGACCACTTTTCTGACCCTGGCTATTTTAAGGAATCACATCTTATTATAAATCTCAATTGATACTTTATTCATCCAGTAGTACATTAAGCCTCTGATATCTTTACTGTTAGCCCATAATAGGGCATAAATAGACAGGCATCTTTGAAAACAGACGTAAGCCTGTGTTTTTCACTCACTTTTACTTCCATCTCTCTCCATGTAGAGGTGCTTGGAAATTAAGTACTCCAGGCAAAGAGCTCCTTCATCTCTTCCGTAAGGTTTTTCCAGTTGAGGTGTTATTTGAACAGTGCTCCCTGATAACCAGTAGAGTCAAATAGACAACTTTCTACCTACAACTTTAGTACCTGAAATATTTTAAAATTAATATCTATTTATTTTCTCTCTATGAGTGCTTGCCTGCATGTATGCATGTTCACACCATGTGTGCCTATTGCCTGCAGAGGCCAATAGAAAGGGGTTAGATTCTCTGGAACTGGAATTACAGATGTTTGTGAGTGTCCATGTGGGTGACGGGAACTGAACCCGGGTCCTCTGCAAGGGCAGTTAGTGCTCTTAACAAACCTTCCCTCCAACCATTGAGATAGCTGGTCTTGAACTCTCTATGTAGCTGAGGATAAATAGAAATGCTTCGTCCTTCAGCATTTCTCTTTTAAATGCTGGGTTTACAGACATGGCTATCACATAGTAATAATTGTCTATTCTTTACGTATCTTTTCAGTGGATACTGCTCACCTGTGGGCATTAGTATAAAACCAGCAATAATTAAGTGGTCTCTCTGATTCTCATTTTTGTCCCTTCTGGCCCATATTGTGTGGAGAAAAAAATTTTATTAAGCATCATATTATCATTTTTAAGTTCTTAAAATTTTACCACTTATGGAGTACTGCCAGTTTATATTCAATGACTTGATCTTCAAAATTCTCCCTATGGCTCCCATTTCTTATTTCCACAGTTTTATATATATATATATATATAATTATAAATATATAATTATTAAATTATAAGTATATACATTATTAAATTATAAATATATATAATTGTTATATATATATTTGTGTATTGTGTGCAGTTCCTTCAGCGGCCAGAAGCAGACATTGGAACTATAGCTTCAGGTGATTCCAATCCAATGCCCACTTCTGGCTGCTGAAGGCATTGTGATCTAATTTTAAGAACTTAACTCTGACCTCATAGGTAGCAATGAATATCCTAGTAAGAGCACCAGTGGAAGGGGAAGCCCTGGGTCCTGCTAAGACTGAACCCTCAGTGAACTAGACTGTTGGGGGAGGCGGCAATGGGGAGGGTTGGGAGGGGAACACCCATAAGGAAGGGGAGGGGGAGGGGATGTTGCCCGGAAATCAGGAAAGGGAATAACACTCAAATGTATATAAGAAATACTCAAGTTAATAAAAAAAAAAATGGGGTTCAGAGCTAAACAAAGAATTCACAGCTGAGGAATGCGAATGGCTGAGAAACACCTAAAGAAATGTTCAACATCTTTAGTCATAAGGGAAATGCAAATCAAAACAACCCTGAGATTCTACCTCACACCAGTCAGAATGGCTAAGATCAAAAACTCTGGCGACAGCAGATGCTGGCAAGGATATGGAGAAAGAGGAATACTCCTCCATTGTTGGTGAGATTGCAGACTGGTACAAGCATTCTGGAAATCAGTCTGGAGGTTCCTCAGAAAATTGGACATTGCACTACCTGAGGACCCAACTATACCTCTCTCAGGCATATACCTAGAAGATGCTCCAACAAATAATAAAGACACATGTTCCACTATGTTCATAGCAGCCTTATTTATAATAGCCAGAAGCTGGAAAGAACCCAGATGCCATTCAACAGAGGAGTGGATACAGAAAATGTGGTTCATCTACACAATGGAATAGTACTACGCTATCAAAAACAATGACTTTATGAAATTAATAGGCAAATGAATGGAACCGGAGAATATCATCCTGAGTGAGGTAACCCAATCACAGAAAAACACACATGGTATTCACTCATTGGTAAGAGGATATTAGCCCAAATGCTCGAATTACACTAGATGCACACAACACATGAAACTCAAGGATGACCAAAATGTGAATGCTTCACTCCTTCTTTAAAAGGGGAACAAGAGTACCCTTGGGAGGGAATAGGGAGGCAAAGTTTAGAACAGAGGCTGAAGGAATGCCCAATCAGAGCCTGCCCTACATGTGGCCCATACATATACAGCCACCCAATTAGACAAGATGGATGAAGCAAAGAAGTGCAGGCTGACAGGATCCGGATGTAGATCTCTCCTGAGAGACACAGCCAGAATACAGCAAATACATAGATAGGCAAATGCCAGCAGCAAACCACTGAACTGAGAACGGGACCCCCATTGAAGGAATCAGAGAAAGGACTGAATGAGCTTGAAGGGTCTTGAGACCCCATAAGCCACTACCCAAAGACTATACATGGACTGACCCTGGACTCTGATCTCATAGGTAGCAATGAATATCCTAGTAAGAGCACCAGTGGAAGGGGAAGCCCTGGGTCCTGCTAAGACTGAACCCCCAGTGAACGGGATTATTGGGGGGAGGGTAGTAATGGGGGCAGGATGGGGAGGGGAACACCCATATAGAAGCGGAGATGGAAGGGTTAGGGGGATATTTGCCTGGAGACCAGGAAAGGGAATAACAATTGAAATGTTAATAAGAAATACCAATTTAATAAAGATGGAGAAAAAAGTTAAAAAAAAAAGAACTTAAATCGGACTCAGGTCTTCTGGAAAAGTAACAGGTTCTCTTAGCTGCTGTGCTATCTCTCCATTTTGAGTTCTCAGTGTTCTTTTCTCTACAAGTTCAAAGCTCATAGATAGTGCATTATCACACTTCATCTGCACAACGACAGTGTGGCGTAAGTAGTTTTTAAATTTTTGTTGGTTTTCATTCTTGTTTATGATAATGTTTCCCTGTGTAGTGTGTGCTGGTCTCAAGTTAGCAAATCTTTCTCTATCAGCCTTCTCATTACAAGCCTAAATCATCATGCCAGACTATGATCTCTCTCTCTCTCTCTCTCTCTCTCTCTCTCTTTCTCCCCTCTCTCCCTTTCTCTCCTTGTCTCTATCAGTCTCTGTTTCTGTCTCTCTGTCTCTTTGTCTCTCTATTTTTCTGTCTCTGTCTCTCTCTTCGTGTGTGTGTGTGTGTGTGTGTGTGTGTGTGTGTGTGTGTGTGTGTGTGTGTGTGTAAGATACATATGTGTAGAGGCCAAAGGACAACCTTTGGTGTTGCTGTTCCTCAAGTGCCATCCACCTTGATTTTTGCAACAGAGTCCCTCACTGATCTGGAGCTCGCCAAGCATGCTAGGCTGTTCACCATGCTCGAGAGATCTGTCTTTTTATTTTCTTATCCCTAGGACTAAGAGCATGTGCCACCGAGCTCATTTTTTTAAACTGTGGGTATTGAGGACTGAACTCGTCTTTGTGCATGCACAGAAGGAAATATTCCACCCCACCACCCCTGTAGCACTGTTGTTCATTCCTTCCTTTTTTATAGTAATGAAGATTGAACCCAGGCTCATGCAAGTGCTCTTACACTGGCTTATAACCCCAGTCATCATTCACTGATACTTATTCTCACCCTCATTTTATAGACACATTAAAGACTTTCTTCTAAGGTAATAAAACTTGTTAGTGGTATACCTAGGGACTGGAATAATTGTTGGAATACCCAGTAGCTGACTGTCAGTGTTTTCTATTTCAGAAAAAAAAATGTGTTTCAAAAGTCAGCATTTGGATTAATGGGAAGAGGAGACTATGGGGAAGGAATCAGCGTTTTTTTAATCTTTATTATATTGTTTTTTATTTTCCCTAGTTGATGCTATTGAGCTGTGCTGCTAAGGAAAGTGATATATGTTTTAAACATATTTTATAAATTTGTGTTATTGAGAAATTAAAATGTAAAGCAACTTCTGAGATTTCATCACATCCCACTCAGTGTGACTAAGATCTATGAAATAACAGAGAAGAAATGCTGGCGAGGTTGTGGCGAAGGCAAACCTTTGCTTACTGTTGGCTGCAATCTAAACTAATATAGCCACTCTGGAGATCAGTATGGACAACTCTCCGCAAACAAAACATAAATCTACCATACGATGCATCTGTATGTGTGATGCTTCTTTGACATGTGCCTAAATGACTTAACACCTTACTCCACAGATGTTTGCTCAGCCAAGTACATTGCCACTCTACTCACAATAGCTATGAAATGGAAATGATCTAAGTATCCTTCAGATATGATAAATGTGTTCTGCCATCCAGAGGATCAGAAAATATTGGCTGTGTTCTGGAATTTTGGAATACAGAAAACGTCACCAACTGAGGTAGTTTGGATAGAGCAAGTAAGAGACTATCACAATGTTTAAAAGGTGTGACATTTATTATTATTATCAGAAGTGTAATTACCATTGAACTGCAGCATTTTTAGAGATAGCAACAGATGTGCGACAGCTGGGTTTATTGAGTGTCTGGTGAGTCCTTTTCCACATAGTATAATTCCTTGTGCATACTTTGAGGGAGAAAGTAAATGTGACCAGACAATTATCAAATGAAGTGAGTAAATATCACCCCGGGATGTTCTGATCTACTAAACTTAATGCTTTGTTTTCCTTAGCTTGCAAGATAACTTAGCAATCAAGTTTTGATGGCAAAACACTTTTATACCTTGAAAGCACATGCTAATATAAAATTATATGGCAGAGAGTTTGCTGTAGTGTGTCCAAACTTTAGCTTTCATACAAAAGTGTTATAAAGGCAAAGTTCTGCAGACACACCCCCTTCCTAACACCATGGTGGATAACTATAAATTCCACGGATGTCATTCACTTTGATAGACTCACTGACTTAGCATGCTTAGAGTATTAGCTGAGTCTTGGCTCACGTAAGAAAGGACACTTGGTTGTCAGTAAGAAAACCAAAAGTCTAGTCATGTATGTACCCGTCACTTAACTGTTCTCGAATTTTAGTGCTGATCAGTATCATCTGGAGGGCCAGGGATGGAGGTGCATACCCACAATCCTAGCACTCAGGAAATCTAAGCCAGAGGGTCACTTCTTTAATACTAGTATGAACTATACAAGGAGTATAAGGCCATTTATTTGGGTAAAGAAGTGCCCTTTATTGAGTTGCTGTCCTAACTTTACTGCAGTTGCTATGTAGCTGTTCTGTCTCCTCTTCTCCGTCTCTCCTCTCTCACTATCCTCTATGGCTATCCAAGCAGAGCTTCCCTTGAAGTGGAGGGGGTTGTTTTTGCAGTTTTGAGATGGGGTCTTATTCTACAGTTCAGGTGAACTCCTCATGGCAGTCCTTCGGCCTAACATAGTGCTGGGATTACAGACATAAGCCACTATACCTGGTCAATTATGCTTATTTATTTTGGTATCTATTTCTCTTTTGTTGAAGGCAGTGAGTCACAAGAATAGGTCCAAGACCTTCACTGCTTAGCTTGAGCTGTTGAGCTTTAGTAGACTTGGAATCTCCAGCCGAATGGGGAAGGATTTGAAGTGCAGAGCCTTAAAGGCATCACTACTTTCATGGGAAGCCAGACTCACTGCGGATGGAGCCTGTAGATGTGCTTTCTGGTAGGCGAATCAGACCCCTTAAGCATTATCAATCAGCATGAACTGGTTGTCTCTGTGCAGCTTCTGTTCCTCCGGCAGCCTCTGCTTGAGCATGACTTGATGACTTCAGCCTGAACCTAGTGCTTGGTACTTTGGTATTGGTTAGGCTGATAGACTTGTGGCGTGAAATGATGGGTTACATGTCCATCAGAGAGAATGACCATGACTGGTCATACCACTAATAGCCTCTCCCTTCATCCCTCTTCTGCTGTGTCTGTGTGGGTAAGCTTAGAGTTAACTACCTTAACTAAAAGTATTAATTTTAATTCTTCCTTTATTATGTCCCCTCATTGGCTTCTAAATTGTTTAGTTTTCTCATTTATGTGCACTAATCCTGGTATATGATCTAATATACGAAATTCAGGCTATCCTATAGCTTCATTCCAGTAGTCTCAATTTTCTCTCTCATGAGCCTTCAGTATCTGCTTGTGTCCCCTTTGCTGTATGTTTGAATCGTAAAGTCAAATGAGATTGCCCAGTCTAAGTTATACTTGGGATTGACATTGAAGACTAGGACAAAGCTGATAAAAATTTGTTAACTATAAGAAACCTCAATGATAGACTCAGCTGAAAAGTAAGGAAATAGAGAAAAATAAACCAGGGTCATATACTAAAAGGAAAGCTAGTGAAGTTATTTCCCTAATACATATTAATTATATCCACACTTCAAAACAAAGAATAAAATCAGGTATAAGGAAAAGAATACTAGGGCTGGAGAGATGGCTCAGTGGTTAAGAGCACCGACTGCTCTTCCAGAGGTCCTGAGTTCAATTCCCAGCAACCACATGGTGGCTCACAACCATCTGTAATGAGATCTGATGCCCTCTTCTGATGTGTTTGAAGACAGCAACAGTGTACTCACACACATAAAATCAATAAATAAATCTTTAAAAAAAGAAAAAAAGAAAAGAATACTAAAAATAGAAATTAATTCTCCAAGAAGGCATAACTGTCTTGAATGTGTATATGCTTAACAATGTTTTGTTAACATGGCAGGACAAAGCACAATATAGCAAAAAGAGAGAAATACTCCATTATATCTCAAAAATATTACCACAACTCTATCAGCAATTGATAAATCCAGCTACTAGGAAAACAGTGAAAGATGTCGATAAACTGACCAGTATCATCAGCTGAATCTAAGTAACATTTACAGAATATTTCATCTAACAGGAGCAGATAGCATGTTCTTCAACAAAAAAAGTATTCAAAATCTCTTCAAATAAAACATTTAAAAGAGAAGAAATCACATAACTTTGTTTTAAAATAGTTTATTGGGTTCCCTAGACTCAGAATTTATGGAATGAATCTATCTATCTATCTATCTATCTATCTATCTATCTATCTATCTATCTATCTATCTATAATCTACCTATCCATCTACACAGAGAGAAAGACATCATATCACACACATATGATATACACACACATGAGATTTATTGGAATGACTTACAGTCTGCTGTCTAGCTAATCCATCCCAGGCCAGCTATGTACAGAACGTCGAAGGGTCTAGTAGTTGCTCAATTCCACAAGGCTGGGTGTCACCGTGGGTCTTTTGTTTATGCTTGAATCCCAAAGAAGTTGACACCAATGATAGTGGAAGAATGGATGTGCTAGCAAGGTGAGGGGAAGCAGTCAAAGAGCAAAAGCCTCCTTCTCCCATGTCTTTATATATAGACTTCCAGCAGGAGGTATGGCCATATCGAAGTTATGTCTTTCCCCCTCAATGTTTGGATATAATGTATCTTCCCACATCAATATCTTAATTAAAGACTTTTCCTCTCACCTCAAGATCCAGATCAAAATTGTGTTTTCCTATCTCAAAGTTTAAGACTGAAAATGGATTCAACCACTTCAAACCAAGCAGAAAATTGCTCACAGGTGTGCCTTTCATTTCTGGATTGCAGCTTATACAAGGTGTAGTCCAGCTGACAACCAAGTATAGCCACCACAGATGACAATGGATTAAACACAAAATCAGTAATAGAGTAATGTATGGAATATGGAATATTAAATATGGATATTGACCAGTATAATTCCATACAGGACATGGATCAAATGGGAACTCTCAAGGGGAATTTAAAAAAAAAAAACTTGGAGCATAGAGCTTAGAGTATATGCTTAGAGGTGGATAAGAAGCTCATTCTATGTGAGGCTTTGTATTGACACTCAGCACCAAAACAAGTAAATAAACCTTGGTATTTTAAGGAAAAGTGAAAACACAATTTATCAAATTTTTGAAATGTAATAAAGGCAATGCTTAGGGGAAGTTTTCTGGCATTGAATTTATGTGCGTAAAACAAACCCACAAGATTTAAAATCAATAACACAAACTTCCACTTTAGAATGTGGAAGAAGTTTCGCAAATAAAAATAAGAAAAGCAATACTAAAAATCTTAACAGAATTTTCTTCAGAAGATAAAAATCAGAGGAAAGACTCCATAACTCATTTTATGATGCTGAATTATGAGAATACCAAACTAAAGATAAAATGAGAGGAAACTTCTACACCAGTATCTTTCATAAAGATAGATGCAACATTTCTCAGTAAAATATGGGTGTATCAGACCCAATGACATATATAAATAATTATACACCACAAGCATATAAGATTTATTAAAATATGTAAGGGCAGTTCAACATTTGAAATTTAATTAATGCAATACATCATAGTGACAGGCTCAAGAAGAAAGGTCATGTGATTATATTAATAGATATGAAAGTATATTTGATAAAATATAAACATAAGGTTAATAGATTACACTTAACTCCTTTGCTGTATAGCAACAAGGAATACAAATTTTAATTGAAAAACATGGGGAAGGGAGGTAGCTCAATAGTGAGAGCTCTCTTGCCATAAAGTTTGAGTACTTGAGTTTGATCTCTGGATCCTGCAGAGTGGAAGAAGAGAACCACTCCCACAGGTTGTCCTCTGACATTGATTTATACAAGCATATACACCTTGCCAACTCTGTCTCTCTACCTTTCTCCATCTCTTTCTCTTTCTTTCTACTTCTCGTTCTCTTTGTCTTCCTGCCTATCTCTCATTCTCTCTCTGTCTCTCTATCTCTCTCTGTCTCTCTCTTTGTCTCTCTGTCTCTCTGCTCTCTGTCTCTGTCTCTCTCTGTCTCTGTCTCTGTCTCTGTCTCTCACACTCACACACACACACACACACACACACACACACACACACACACACACACACTTGTTCTTTAAAGTTTGACCTGCCTTCTTTACTGTAATTTTTGAGGCTTCTCATTTCTATGTTTTTCTGTCTATGATATAATAGAAGTTTATTTCCCTGTACCGTCAGCAAGAAACAGAAAGGGAATAATTTTTTCAAACTGATAACAGGTGACTACAGAAACCTACACTGAATTTTGGAATGAGAAATCAAACTTGAGACCTGCTGCATGTTACAGGAGCAATGGACTACTACAACTTCAACCCCATGTTCAACTCTTTTTTTTTTTTTATACATAACATTTTTATTGTTTCTCTGGGACTTTCCTATCATGCACCCTGATCACACTTACTTCCCAGTCCTTGTGTGTGTTTTCCCCATGTGACTACTTTCTCCAAAAAAATTAAAATAAAAATAGGAATTAAAAAACATTCAATTTGTGTTGTCACTGTACTCACTGGAGCATGGTGGTTTTATTTGTAATATTTTAAATAATTTTTTGAGAATTTCATGCAATGCAACTTGATCAGGCACCCCATGTCTCCCCGACATTTCTTCTAGATCCACCATTACTCCTTACTATTGCACTTCACGTCCTTTTATTTCCTTTTAAAGTTTTTAAAACAGACGCTCTTGTTGCAGATGTCTTCATTTTCTGATACTTATAATCTTTCTGCCCTCTCTTCCATTATGTTCAAAGAGGCTTACTTGAAGAGCTAGCACTATAACTATATTGGGGATGGCCACTCCACGGTAAGTTCATTTCCACATTTTGAACAATGTAGCTTTCTTTAATGATCTCCATCTATTTCAAAAAAGAAGCTCCTTTCACCCTGAAGACTAGCTTTTATGATATTAGAAGGAGCCATGCAAGCTGCCAAGGAAGAGAAGAAATCAATAGTTCTACTTAGCTAGAATGCCTATGAACTACAACAAAGACAGTATTAACCTCCCATTTTGAATGTCCAATACCCGCTGATGGTTTTATCCTCTGCAAAATTTCAAAGAGTTTGAAATATGTAGCCATTGCATATTGTCTCTTTTCACTTATGATTATGCATTTCAATTTTATTCAATCTTTCCATACCTCTGTTATTTACTTTTAAATTTTGAGATGGAATTTTACTAGGTAGCCAAGGCTGGCCTTGAACAAACCATTTTATTTCTTCTGTGTCCACAGTGCTAGTATAGCAACTATTTCCTGCACACTAGACTTCAGTAAATATAAGATTTTTTAACCATGAAATATTGTCCCAGTTTTATTGACCATTTCTTTGGTCATCTTTTGAAACACTACTGTGGCTGTTTTCAATCTTTGACAATTATGAAAATTAATATTCGATAAACATTTATGAGTATGAATCTTTGTGTGGATATATTTTCTAGTCATTTGAGTAAATATCAAAAAATAAAAATTGCAAGGTCATATGATCAAACTATGTTTAACTGTATAAATGCTAACAACTGGCTGTATCATTTTCTTATTCCCAGCAAAAATGAATAGATGTTCTATTTCCTTGCTAAGATTTGGTACAGACTATTTAAAATTTGCCATTTGAATAGGTATATAGTGATGTTTGGCTGATTTTTTTTTAAAGGCGTATCTCATTCTGTATGTAGACCAGGCTGGCTGTCAACTAACAGAGATCAGCCTGCCTCTGCTTCCTAATCGCTGAGACTAAAGGCATATAAGACCGTGTCTGGCTTCACTAACTTTGTTCTTATACATACCTTTGTTTGTCATTGCATTTTGTACTTTGTGACTCATCTAGCCAGAAGCAGGAGACATCAACAAAACTTAGATATCTCCCATTAAGCAAAAACTCTTTAATAAGGTTTTATTTTATATACAAAAATAGAGGGTTCTGAGAGCATCCACATACGTTCTATAAAATTCATGTTGTATGGTAAATACAGTTGGCATACAAAGTATGTTGTTCAGGAAAATATATTCTGCCAGCAAAAATACCAGTAACTTTAAAATGTGTATTATATTTTATTATTGTTTGCTTTATGTGTGTCATGTGTACATATGATTTCTGCACAGGCTAGAAGAAGGTTAGAACACCCTGGAACTGGAGTTGCAAATGGTAATGAGCTAGTGCTAGCATGTGGTGCTGGGAATTGAATCCAGCCCCTCTAATGGCAGCCAGTGAGCAATCTCTTCCATATCAAAATGACTATTTTAAATTTATGGTCATTTATTTTAGCCAATTTTATTTGAGTGAGTCTTCTGGTTCTTAGTCTCCTAGTAAGATACGCAAACTCTAAACACATTTTACTGCATCATGACCTTGATATATATGAGCAGAGAAATAGTATTACATTTCCAACCAACTGTTCTATAATATCCTAGAGCAAACACTGAAAGAAATGTTCAATGTCCTTAGTCATCACGGCAAGGCAAATCAAAACAACTCTGAGATTCTACCCTAAGAATGGCTAAGATAAAAAACTCAAGGGATAGCACATGTTGGCTAGGATGTGGAACAAGGGAAACATTCTTCCATTGCTAGTGGGAGTGCAAACTCATACAACTACTCTGGAAATAAATTTGGTAATTTCTCAGAAAACTGGGAATAGTTCTACCTCAAGGCCCAGGTATACCACTCTTGGGCATGCACCCAAAAGATGCTACACCATATGGCAAGGTGGTCCACTTGATTACCTATGTTCATAGAAGCTTTATTTGTAATAGCTAGGACTGAGAACAACCCAGATGATCCTCAACTGAAGAATTGATAAAGAAAATATGGTTCATTTTTACAAGGGAACACCATTAAGCTATTAAAAACAAGGGCATCATGAAAATTTACAGGCAAATATCATCTTGAGAGAGGTAACCCAAACCCAAAATGAGTACATGATATGTACTCCCTTATACATGTATATCAGCCATAATGTGCAGGATACTCACACTATAATCCATAGGCCCAAAGAAGCTGGTTAACAAAGAGGACCCAAGGGAGGATTTGTGACTCTTACTCAGAAAGGGAAATAAAATAGTCATCTGAGGTAGATGGGAGGAGGGAGCTGGGTGGGAGAGGGGATGGAGAGTAGACAGAGCAGGGCATCAGGTACAGGGAGAGCCTGGAAGAGAGGGCCAGGAGAATGAACACTGAAATTGAAATTGACTGTGGGCCAGGGTAGCAGGGGTGACAGTTTCCTCTAGGACTTGCCAGGACCTGGGATGGAGGAGGCTCTAATGAGTCTATGATGGCGGCTCTAGCTGAGACTCCTAGCAGTGTGGTATATGGATCCTCTTCATTTAGTCAGACTGGACTCCCAGTAGAGAGATAAGGACACCAAACCACCCACAAAATTTTGGACCTTACATTTGTCCTGCCTACACGAAGTGCAGGGACAAAGATGGAGCAGAGGCTACAGGTCCCCTAACAACTAGAGGAGGGGCTATCTTTAAAGCTGTTACCTGTCTGTAGAGGCTGTTCCTTTGGCTGGGTTGCTATGTTTGTTCTCAGTAAGAGCATGTGCCTAGTCCTGCAATGACTTGAGATACCAGAGTGGGTTGGAGCCCAGGGAGAATTTCCCCCTTCTCAGAGAAGAAGGGGAGAGGCGGTGGAGGAAGGGGTAGTTTGGGCACTGTGATCTGGATGTAAATTGAATAAATAAACAAATAAATGGGAGAAACAATAGAATTGACTAATATTTAGTAAAAATGTCAGCTTCTAATATTTTTACTGAGAAAATTTATCAACTCTATATAATCAACAAGAAATTCCAAATGTAAGTAGCATTCAAAAGAACTCATTTTATGCTTGGCAATGTCTCATTAAGAACAATATGTAGAATTAAAATCTCTAGTATTTTCATTTGTTCTCTTCTTTCTCTGCACACTGCTGCCCAATTTTCTATTTCCTGGACCTCCCTGTTTTCTTTCTAATACAAAGTGCTCCTCATGAACATTTCTTGCACAAAGAGAATTATGAAAGTGAAACACAGTGTTAATTGGTAGGTCGTTGAAAACCCTTGGTTTGCACAAAGGACAGCAGTTTCCTGAAAGCTAGAAATGTTCTGTAGACAATGTAGCCTGTACCTCCCTGCAGGACTGCCTTTGAATAATGCCTCCCCTAGTGACTCTAAATCATTACCCATCATGTTTTATAGAACTCTAGAGAAGGCTTTTGGGACAACTTTGCACTGTTAATGTTTAATGTTCCATAAACTATTTCAGGATAAAATTCTCTTTTCTATCTTACCTACCACTTCAGGGTGTTACCATTACATTTTCTCAAAAGGTCATTCTTGCTTGTCAAGGTGATTCACATTCTGAAAACTGTTATCAAAAAACGGGATGTGCAGCTTGTTTTTAATGCCAGCATTCAGTTTTTAGCTATCCTTTCTTCCTTTGTTTCCACGACACACAACTCTCCTGTTTTTATTTTAACTATCAAAGGGGAGGTTATTTTCTTCTATTTATAGCTGACATATAAAATTGTATACACTTGTAGATTATAATGTGATGTTCTCATGCATGCATACAGTATATCAGATCATGTCAGCGTGCTTACCATTCCTTTGTGGCGAGGACACTCAATAGCCTGCCTTGTAGAAACCTTTTAAAAGTTAACATGAGCTTGCCAACTGTGGTCTCCCTACTTTAAAACATAGCATCAGATTCTATTCTTCTAGTGTGACTTTGAGTAAACATGGGGCAATGTGTTCCTTTCCTCCTCTGTCCAGCCTCTGTGACCACTGTCCTATTTTCTACTTCTTTTTTTTTTTAATTTTTTTTTATTAACTTGAGTATTTCTTATATACATTTGAATGTTATTCCCTTTCCCGGTTTCGGGCAAACATCCCTCCCCCCTTCCTTATGTGTGTTCCCTCCACCCCTCCCCATTGCTGCCCTCTCCCCAACAGTCTAGTTCACTAGGGGTTCAGTCTTAGCAGGACCCAGGGCTTCCCCTTCCACTGGTGCTCTTACTAGGATATTCATTGCAACCTAAGGGGTCAGAGTCCAGGGTCAGTCCCTGTATAGTCTTTGGGTAGTGGCTTTGTCCCTGGAAACTCTGGTTGGTTGGCATTGCTGTACATATGGGGTCTCGAGCTCCTTCAAGCTCTTCCAGTTCTTTCTCTGATTCCTTCAACAGGGGTCCTGTTCTCAGTTCAGTGGTTTCCTGCTGGCATACGCCTCTGTATTTGCTGTATTCTGGCTGTGTCTCTCTTGAGCGATCTGCATTCACATTTTGATCATCGTCTTGAGTTTCATTTTGTTCTAGGCATCTAGGGTAATTCAAGCATTTGGGCTAATAGCCACTTATCAATGAGTACATACCATGTATGTCTTTCTGTGATTGTTAGCTCACTCAGGATGATAGTTTCCAGTTCCAACCATTTGCCTACGAATTTCACAAAGTCATTGTTTTTGATAGCTGAGTAATATTCCATTGTGTAGATGTACCACATTTTCTGTATCCATTCCTCTGTTGAAGGGCATCTGGGTTCTTTCCAGCTTCTGGCTATTATAAATAAGGCTGCGATGAACATAGTGGAGCACGTGTCTTTTTTATATGTTGGGGCATCTTTTGGGTATATGCCCAGGATATTTTCTACTTCTTTAGATTTCACATTTGTATGTGAAATGTGAAATGTGCACGGGGTCACGTGATATGTAACTTTGTGTGGATGTTTTATTTGTTGGTCTGTTTCTTCTTTGTTTAGAGGTGTTATCATCCCATGGCATTAAAAATACTGGACTGTTTCCTGACTTTTTTTCTTCATCATGAATTCTCGGCTAATATTTATGTGCAGCTCAAACTTAACATTATCCACATCAGTCTTCCAAAGCCGCTTCTCTTGTAAGCTTTTTTCCCTCTTTACCACTCTCATAAGAAGGAAAACCACCCAACAGTTATTTAGTCCAGAATCCTTGTAGTATTTCTGAATGAAATCTCCTTTTAATGTTAGAGATTTCTAAGAATGGTATTTACATGACTTATTCCAGGACTTGGAAAGCTGATACTATAAGATTTCTAGTTCAAGGTCAGGCTGGGTTATAGAATGAAATTCAGTCTACTCTGGGATATGAGAGTCTCTCTCAAAAAACAGAACAGAACAGAACAGAACAAAACAAACCACAAAACAATGTCAAAGAAATTCCGTTGGGTTCCATATTCAGAATCAGCATAAAATGTCGGTTTCTTTTATCAATACCCAAACTGTAACCTGTGTGCAAATTACTGTCAACTGTCACTTTAATGAACCTTGATTTCTTGCTCACTCTCTTGCTCCATGAAAGGTTTTTCTGAGTTCTATCCACACTCTTCCCTAGAAAATCTATAATTTCGATGTCTGACTCCAGTGATATATTTAGAACGGAGGTCTTCGGGTTCATTAGGTTTAGATGAGAGTGAGGCCCTTATAATAAGATTGGTGTCCTTGGAAGAGACACTGTGAAACATAGTTCCTTTTCGTATGTCTATTAACTGAAGAAAGGCCATATGAGGATACAAGAAGCTAGCTCTACAATCAAAGAGCCTTAACCGAACACTGAACTTCATCCCTTGATTTTAGACCTCCAGGATTTGAAACCATGAAAAAGAAATTCTCGTTGTTTAGAACAGTTTATGGTATCTGGTTATAATAATCCAAGTTGGTACCTCATAAAAACATATGAAGTTAATAATGTACTTCCCAAGATCAGTCCTCTAAGCCAATATCCTACCTATTGTACCTAAAATAAAGTTCCCAAACATTGGTCATTCCTCCAGAATTGTATATGATTTACATCCCCACTATTTCTCTGCTTTTTATATTTTCTGATCTTCGTCAGGTTAACTCCACTCCAGTCAATAGAGCTTCAGTCTTGCCTCTTATCGAGTTTATCCTTTATTTTGGGGTTTGCACTTGTTGACTCCAACTCATTCCTAGTAATACAGATATCTCACCCTGCTCCTCCCCCCTTCTTTTATGTATTCTCCTAAAGATAAATTAGTTTTTAAATTTGCTTTTTTATTTTTATTTTATGCATGTGGATGTTTGGTTGCATATATGTCTGTGAACCACATACATTTAGCTCTTATACAGGCCAAAAAGAGGGCATCAGATCTCCTAAAACTGGAATTATAGATAGTAGTTATCTGCTAATGGGTTCTGGGAAGAACAGCCATTGCTTCACCACTCCTTTGCTTTTTACAAAAATGTTCTTATTCAGTAATGAGGATCAAGCTCAGGGCCGTGCTCATACTGGGTAAGAATTTTACTACTGGGCCACATAGCCTTAGGTTTCTTAGTTTGACTTTATAAAATTATTACTCATTAACATTTTCATTTTTCTCCCCTTCCTTCTATTTAATATTAACTTCCCTTCTTGGAAAGGTGGTAAATTTCTTGTAGTCAAGATGTATTTCTCTTTTATACTATTACAATCTTTTAATTGGAGTTTGATTACTTTTCAAAAATAGATGAATTAATTTTACAATCATGGATTTTCTGAGGAGCTAGTTAACAGAATACATTATTATAAATTCTATTCCCACAGTGGTCAACTACCTACCAGTTTAAAGGGAAATTTAATAAATCAATTCAAATTATATTACTTTTTTTTTTTTTTACTGTTCCTAGGAACATTAAATTCTAATGCCCAGAGAAGAATTAGTTAGTACACGTTTTGACACTGAAATTAAACTAAGGAGTTTCTATGCTCTTTTCCTATTCTTTAAAAAAAAAATCAAACCATCAAGGTCTCTGTCTGGCATGCTAATTCATTTTTTTTCTACAGCACTGTCTGAAAGAAACAAGAAAACAAAGTAGTATTTTTGGTTAGGTTTGGTTTTTTCTTAGTTTTTCTTTTATGTGTAAGGGTGTTTTGCCTACATGAGAAAGCATAGTGTTTTGTTTTGTTTTTTCTTGTATGTATACTGCATTTCCCTGCATGAATGACAGTGTACCATGTGTATGCCATGTTCCAGAAGAGGATAGATTCCTTGGAACTGGAGTTACAGGTGGTTATGAGCTGCCTTGTGGGGGCTGGGAATCAAATTCAGGTCTTCTGGAGGAGAAACCAGTGTTACTTAACCCCTAAGTCATTGCTACAACCCCCCAACCCCATGAAAGTAGGCTTAGAGGATTGACAACAGTTTCAAAAAGCCAAAGAGAGGGATGGGATGGATATAAAACAATCATTTTCTTGATTGCAGTTTCAAATACTCAGGAGAGATAAAAAAGAAACTGTAGTTTTGAGAATACTTGGCGAAAAAGCAATTAAGCCAGCTGGGCTTTACCTGTCAAAGGAAAGAATAATCCACAAAGGAAGGAAGGCCCATCTGTTTCGAGTCATGAAGTCATCCTGCAGATGCCATAGAGAGTTTATATCTAAGTGGAAGAAAAACTGACTCTGACTGTGAAAAAGAACAGACTCTTTTCCTCCAGGCCTCCTGTCAGGCTAGATATTCCCCTTTCCTCAGTCTAAGTTACTCAGCTACGAGTACGTGTAAAAGCTAAATACCTCAACTGGAACTTTTAAGGCTGTTAATTGTACATGCCCTCAGCACCAAACTGAAAACAGATTTAAAGACAGAACATGATGAACATTTCCTTTTTTAAACGAAAAAAAACCAAAGTGAATTTGATATAGAAAACTGAAGTAAAAAATATTTAATAATGGAAATCTAACTGGGAAGAAGAGAGCAAGTTTTCATACACCTGCATTTCCATGTCATATTAATTTCAGATTGTCCTTAAGTCTCAACAAGATTCTATCCATAGATTATTAATATTCACATCAACATTCCTGTTTTGTTATTGCAGCAAATGTCTTTAAAGAGATGATGGAATTGGGAGCACTGTCTTTGTTAAAACTGATAATGACATAATAGTTCTTTGTCCTTGTCTTGGAGTAGCATCATGAAAGCAACTCATATATTTGAGGACATTTCAGGTACATACAGAAGTCACTTGGCACAGACTTAAATATTCAAGTTGTAGGCATTTCAAAAGAGGGAAAGAATGTTGAGGAAAGAGGTTAGGGTAGGCAACTTTTAAGGAAAAAAATGATCTCTATGACTTTGTTTTGTTTTTGTTAACAAGCATGAATTCATTGGGCAAGTTGATGGGCTTCACTGCAATTTCTTGCCGTGTGAATTCTATGCTCTCATCACTCCCACTTTCCTTTTAAACTGTGTCCTGACCCACCCTCCTCCTGTCCCTTCCTAGTCCCTAACTGCCAATTTCTACTCTTAAGCCAAAAAGATACAAAAAATGCTTTGGGGTGGGGTAATGAGTTGAGAGGGAGAAAAGCAAACAATTTAGATACAGAGAAGTGGAATGAGTGAAGGGATGGACGCTGGAATGTGCTATGTGACTCCAAGAAGATGAGTGTGACAGGATGGTGGCCAGCGGTCATGCTGCGGATTAGTGAGAGGCTTGAATGAATAGGGTGGGTGGGGACAATTGATAGAAGACCTGTAATTCCAGTTGATTAGTTTTGACTTGATCTTACAGGCATGGCCTTGTAGGAGAGCAACATGCTGAAAGCTATGCCTTAAGAAGATTAGTAGCATGGATTTTTAGGAAGGATTTGTGTGTCTGTGTGTGGTAAGAACTGGATGGATGTGGGATCATTGAAAGAGTTAACTCAGGGCATTTAAGCTTATCAGAAGCAAATCTTTCAATTCTTTCCTCCGTGATTGGCAAAAGCCACAAAACCGTGTAGGCTTCTTTTTCTTTTTGTTTGCATTTTCTCTGCCAACACTCTCCTAATTTATTTGAACTTCTTTCTTTACCCTAATTAGTCATGATCCTCTGGGAAAAGCAGATAAGGGGTTTGAAGTGGGGACTTTGAGACTGTGTGTGCTGGCTTCCAAACCTCTAGTCACCTGGTCCTTGGATGTCTTTGCTCAGTGGTCAGGAAAGGTCTCTTTCAACAGATTTATGATTGATTTTTTTTCTTGTCCCTGATGAGTTATTCTGCTCCTATAATAGTTGGAGGCTCTTAAGTGTAGGTTTGTGCTTTTCTTTAGGTCTCAGCATAACTATAGACTGAGTTGCTTCCTAAGTTAAAAAAAAAAACGATTCTTTGCACTGTGACTCCATTATCTGAAATTATGCAAAGTTCTAATGTCCCCCACAGATCTCTATTAAAATGGAAATACAAACGTACATAAAAATACCAAGAAAAGATGAGTTGGGGAGTAGTGATGTCATTGTTTTCCTTCAAGTCAATTCCGGTCAGCTCAATAGTTGTTTCTTGAGTACCCTCAGCAGGATTTGCAGACTCCACAGGCAAACAACCTTATCTTGTAACATACACACAGATGAGCACCGTCCAGAGTGAATGGAACACATAGTAGCAACACAAACTGTAAAATTCAGTGACAAAATGAAGAGGCACAGACCACTGTAAGAAAGGCTTGCAAGTTACATAAACACACAACACACACACACACACACACACACACACACACACACACACACACACACACACACACGAAAACCTCAGCTTCCTACTACTTCTATGAATTATAGGTGCTAAATTATTTTGGATAAGTTATCATTGAATCTCTTGAATCCAGCTTGATGAGCACAGAGAGAAACTAATGGGTGATCATCTGATTTTCTAACCTGATGTGGTCTAATCTATCATTTGTTCTTGTTCTTGAACTTTGCTTTTACAACATGCTTGCTGAGTAATTGAGTTAGCCTCCTTGCAGTGCTTCTCAACCTTCCTAACACCGTGACCTTTTAAATTCCTCATGAGGTGGTGAGGCCCAACCATAAAATTACTTTTGCTGCTACTTCCCAAGCATAATTTTGCTACTGTTGCAAACTGCAATGTAAATATCTGTGCTTTCCAATGCTCTTAGGCCATACCTGTCAAAAAGTCATTAGACATCCTAGTTCACAAGGGTTGTAACTCACAGGTTGAGAACCACTGCTTTACTGTGTGCCATGTCCCCCTTGCAAGTGTAGAGACCAACTTGTCACTGAAAATGTTATGTGGCATACAGTTGCCTTATTTTGTTTTGAAGAAGAGATGGTAGGATTATCCTGGAAGAGAGTGTACCTTCCCTATCCGCAGATTAACCAGGCCAAATTGATGTCTCTCATGGTGCTGCACTTACATCTGACTGTAGAGTTTAGTTTTGTGCCAGTAACTATGTGTCTGTCTCACAGAAAGATCTTTGGGATGTTCATATTTAGTTGGCAGATTGGAGACTGGGGAGATAAACTGAAATAACTTACTAAAAAGGGCCTTGAAATTATTCTGACAAGGAAGGGGTGAGCTGGTTCTTCAGCAATGTTAAATATATTATTAGGCTGCTTGGTCTAACACCTTTTAATAAACATTCATTAAGATGAACTCTATTCCATATACATTGTGACTAACGAAAATGGACAAATGGAAAGAAGCTATAGAAACTAATGATAACAGTAAGTGAAAGGTAAGGAAGGAAAGAAAGGAAGAATGAAGGAAGAGAGGAGAGAGAAAGAGGGAAGGGTGGGGAGAGAAATTACTGGTATATGACAAAAGAAATGGGTTTTAAGTTTCTTGCTATTTCAAAGAACCTCTTGTTCAAAGAACACATTAAGTAGAAATATGGATGAAATACCAAATTTGTTAATTTACACAAGTCTGATTCTCCAAAATTTTGCCTTCCATTTCCATGAGGGACGTATAAAAAGAACTCAAATTATAGGAAAGAGATGGCTGCAAGGCGGTATGTTGGTGTGCTTACAGGAATTCAAGGTGTCGAAACAGCGACCCAAGTAGAATTGGGGTCAGATGTGATGTCGTAGGTTTACAAAGGCTACTGTTTGAAAACCTGAGGCAGAAGAATGACAAATCCAGGGTCTCCTTGTGCTACAGTGAGGTCAAGGTAAATTTGAGTAACTCAGAATTATTTTTTTCCAAATAAATTTCCCAAATAAGGGAATTAAATATATTTGAATGTTTATTGCATGCTAATTTCACTGTATGTGATAATGTAAGCAATCTTATTTCTTCCTCTTAGCAGGACACTTTACCCATAACTCAGCAATTTCCTACACAGTACACGTTCATACATAATTTAGGTATCATGCACTAGTACTATGAAAGTAGTCTCGTTCTTTGTACTGATAGGGGACTATCTTTGGGCCTCTGACATACTAAACAAGCACCCTCTCACTGAGCTATATCCTTAGCCTAGAAGATTCTAGTTTTGAATAATGAATCTTCTTACTCTAAACTGTCCTCTTCTACTACTCCAAGACAAGTGTCTTCTTTTCTTCGCATGTGCATTCTTTTAAATGCTTTTTTCCAAAGATACTTTCTCTTCTATATCAATTTTAATTGTTAATGCAGAGATGGAGGTAAGGAAAAAAGTAGGGTAACTTAGGCTACTCTAAGTTTTTCTAGTCCCTGTTCTTAGAGAATCCCTTACTAGAAAGATTCTGGCTAATTTGAAAGGATTTATAAAAACCACCAAACAAGAGCCTATATAAAACAATATTTTCTTGGTTCACATAAATAATTATTTGTGCTAGCTTTCTCTGATCCATGCTAACATTGAAGCATGCCAGTGATTCAGTTTCCAAACCCTAGTTATGTATCATTAGGCACAAAGCTGATGTGATATATCATTAGGCACCCGCCCCATGATACATATGGCAAATATTGGGTACCTGACAGTACAGCTTAGTTAGATCATGTCAAGTCAAGTATTACTTGAAAGTCCCTAGTTAGAAGCCTTAGAATTGCACCAGTATGGCAGGGGATGTCAAAGGTCTCATGGAACACACAAGATCAGTTGTTAACAGGGAAACACATTCACTGGTATGAAGGTAGTAAATCTAATACATTTTAAAGTCAGGATTAAAAATGTTCCCTTTCATAGATTGAAATCCTAAAAATGAGACTTCTGCATCTCCCCGTTCTTTTCCCCCTCTTTTTCTTTTTCTAGGCTTTTCTTTTTAAAAGCTCTACCAGTGTTGCCAGGATTCATGCTGACCTCTGCTACCTCCGGGGATTCTAGAGGGTAACCTGGCTTTCTACTTCTCCGCTTTCAAAAGACACTTTCTCCACAGAGCTGAGCGTAATGCTTTTTATTACTTCCAAGATGGTTTTTGTCCAAGAGTTTAATGAGACAGATGGGAAAAATAACTTTTCCAAATAGCAGGGGAAGGGGCTATTTCCTACATAACCGTCTGAACAAAACTCAGAGTGAAAGAAAAAAGTCTCATCCAACTTGAGAAGGAAGAAAAACTTTTGCATCATTTGGTCAAGCTTTCTCTACTGTAACGCTTTGTTTCTCGGTCACAACATCATTTGTTAAAGAACTATGCACTAGGGGCCCCTCCTCCTGGCTGCAGAGCTAATGTGGGTTTCTGTTATGATAACTTCAGTGTTTCTGAAGATTCAAAAGGATAAACTCATCTCATATCTCCGGGAAAATTTTGCCTTCATTTATCATGAAAAGTCTGTAACAAACATTATAAAATATTTATAAAAATACCATGTGAATTTCTCTGCTGGCTGTGAGGAATAGTCTTTCGACAATACTCAGTGGAATGATCTTGAACTAGATCTTGTGTTAATGGGGAATTTCTGTGAAGACCTGAGAGAGTATAAGACACTTTTGTTATTCACTATGACTTGCAGAACTCGGGAGAACAATTGATTGAATCCTTTCTTTTGAATGCTCTGCAGCTCTGTGGTATTATGTTTTACCAAACTACAGCTTATTGACAAGGGAATGCCAATCCAATGTCAGGTTAATATTCCCCAGGCAGGTTACCTCTACCTTCTCGTTCATCACGTTCTTATTTCTAGTGTGATGGTTTTGTAGAGTGTGATTAATGTTATAACAATAATTCAAAAATCAGTCTTAACGGCTCATCTTCATAGTTCTACACAATTTTATAAAATATCATTATTATGCATAAAGACTGAAGGTTTAATTTATAATGCATATCATTATTGTGCATGAAGAGCAATGGTTTTATCAGCCTAAAGTGTTTCCTCCTGGTTCCTTCACTCATTTGTTTGTTCCCCATCTGTAGACCCAGCCTACCATTACATATATATGTATATATATCCTTATATATAAAATAAATGGTACTGTATATAGTATTTTTTGTTGAACATTTACATTTAATGTACATTTTCTCAACATTCACATTACTATACTGCCAATCATGCTTTGTTGTGTTTATGGCCTATTGTAGGCTTTGTAAGCAGTCGAGCAGCACTTCCGGTCTCTACTGCCAGTAACATAGTTCAGTTGTTATTATCAGATCTGTTGCCAAGTCGCTGAGCTATAGCTCAGTGGTAGAACAATTGGCTAGAACTCAAAAAGCTCTCTGTGTGTGCTCATGCATGTTTGGGGCCTGCATGTGCCACAAGAGGACAAGTTGAGAGACTTGGCTCAGTCCTTTCACTGCATGAGTCAGGATAAACCTCAGATCACGAGACTTGGTGGGCCATCATACCGGCCTCAGGACCCACACATTTTAAAACATTCCCTTATCCTGAGTGCTAGAAGTTTGCCAAGGAGTTCAGTCTAAGACAACCAATAAATTCATACAGTAGGATCATAAACTTAAGATCTCAATATAAGCTTATGTAGACATAAAGACCAATTTACCTATTGTGTATTAAGTGCCAGAAGATTTTTTTTTAAATGAACTTTGAGGATTGTAATAATCAAGGCTACTTTCTTAGGGACTAGGCCTTAAATTAGAATTTAACACACGAGAAAGATTGGAGCAAGAGCAACACTTCCAATAAAGACAGAGACAGGACAGATCCTAACATGTCTGGGTGGGTAGGAAAATAGTGGATTCTGAGGAGTAGAAGAGTCAAGACTGAATAGCTAGAATAGTGTCGAATTCTAAAACCTTTGGACATCAAGTATGAGAGTTGTAAAGGCTGACGATTAAACCAGAAGCAAAGCAGTTTTCAGCAGAGATCAGACAGAAGCATGTAGAGATTTAAATCGAGGCTGTTGACCACGATTAGACTAGCCAATGCCTACCTGCATTAGGTACGATCCACATTAGTATAGTAGTAAGGCTCCCATTTCAGTTGTGACTATATATTCCCTCATAGAAACAGTGATTTTAGAAAAACTGTTATCATGAAAGCAAAATCTTCTTTCCTTTCATAAACTTTTTTTTCTGATAAAATATTTCTCCATAGAAATACGAACACAGTCCTCATAAATTTAAGAGCCAGCAGTGACCCCTGCTCCTGGGTATTAATCCAAGTGCTCTGGTTCTGAGATCATAAAATGTAGACTGGGCCCTTTGAACTCACTGGAGAACATGGTATTCCTCCACAGAGAAGTGAGACTTATTTCTTAAGTTGGTGCTCCTCTTTCTTCAGATCTAACTCATTAAAATACCGTGAAATTAGTTTGTCGGCCATCATATTGAGTTTTTAATACATCTATTGTTCACAATGTTTTTTTTCCTCTTAGGAAGGTTGAATGTTCCAAGCAAATATTTCACATCTAATAATTGGATTTTGAATTGCTTTATTTGAGGAGTGCATTTTCTAGGTTTTTCTGAGTTCAATTAAGCGAAAGCTCTTAAATGTTCCAATCTACGTTCTGCTCTGTTGGAATTGATAAATTCAAATTCTCCTGCATGTTTTTAAATCAAACCTCCACATTTAAACACATATGTTCCATATAATAAATGAACAAGGAAGGTAGCAATAGACAACTTTCGTGTGTGCATTAGGTGCCTTTAAGTTATGATATGCAATTTAAGTTAATTTGGTAGTTATAATGACTTTTTTATTATTATGCTGTTGGCTTGCTCAAGATAACATTGGTAGATAAATATATTTTGCATTGTGGTAGGAATTCTCTCCAATAGTGGGGCTTAAATCGTATATACTGCTTGTATGGCTAAGAGAGTAGCAATATATCCTTAAAATATCACTTTTCTAAGGAACAGAGCACTATTAAATGTATTAATGGATAGGCTACAGTGTGACATTTCAATACAGGTATTCAATGTAATTGATATATCCTTCATCTGGAACACTTATCATTTCTTTGTGTTTGGAACATTTATAATCCTTCCTTCAGACTATTTTAAAGTATATAAAGAAGTCTTGTAAACTATACTTAGCCTACTGGGTAGTAGAACATTAGAAGTCACTCCCCCTATCCAGCTGCACTCCTGGATGCCTTAAGCATCCTCCCATTACCCCCTCTACGCACCCCATTTCTAGTCTCGAGTTACATTGCTATTATAATCTCATTCTTTTTAGATTAGCTTTTTACTTTTGTATGTAAGTGAGACAATACAGTTCTCTAAAAACATTAAAATGTTTAATTTACTATATTGAAGATCAATAAATGATGAATCACCACCCTCAGGTCAGGCTCTGCTAAATTTACATAAAAATTGATTTACATAGCCAAAGATTTCTCCTTCATTGTGACCTTCACATTGTCAATAACAGAAATATATAACCGAATACATCACAGCTCTTAGGAAATGAATACTACATGTATCATAATCACTGTAATCATTTTTGAATTTTTGTTAATTGAACTCTTAGTGGTAAGAATAAAGCACATTAAGTACATTTCCATAAATGATCTCTTAAGAACATATGAGCTCTGGGTCCAATGGTTAAGAGGATATACTGCTCTCGTAGAGGTCCTAAGTTTGATTCTCAAATATCCACATTAGGGTCCAAGGGGATCTTTTGGCCTTTGATTGGCACAGGAAATTGCATTCACCTGTACATACCTAACCACAGGTGGTAGCATAGGCATTTAATTAAAGATTAAGAATAACATCTTCAAAAGGATAATTTATGCATTATCTTAGAGCACAATATACATATTTTTAAAATAATGCATAAAGTCTGCATCAGTGTTGTTGAAATTTCCTGTCTCGCCAACCAATAATTCATTTACAGTAATTATGAATTCAGAACAAAATTAGTATTATGAAACTTTCTAAGATATGCGCTTTTGTTGTATTTCTTCTTTTCCTTTTTTTTTAGATATTTTTTATTGACATTTCAAACGTTATCCCCTTTTGCAGTTTCCCATTCCCCTCCGCCTGCTTCTATGAGTGTGTTCCCCTACCCAACCACCAACTACCTCCCACCTCCCAGCCCTGACATTCCCCTACACTGGGGGTGGGGGGGTTGAGCCTTGACAGGACCAAGAGTTTCTCCTGCCATTGGTGCCCAACAAGGCCACCATCTGCTACATGTGCAGCTGGTGCCATGGGTCTGTCCATGTGTACTCTTTGGATGGTGGTTTAGTCCCTGGGAACTCTGGTTGGCTGATATTGTTGTTCTTCCTATGGGGTTGCAAACCCCTTCCCTCCTTCAATCCTTTAACTCCTCCAATGGGGTCCCCATTCTCAGTCCAATGGTTGGCTGCTACCATACACCTTTGTATTTGTCATGCTCTGACAGAACCTCTCAGGAGACAGCTATATCAGGCTCCCGTCAGCATGCACTTCTTGGCATCAGCAATATTGTCTGGATTTGGTGGCTGTAAGTATATGGGCTGCATCCCCAGGTGGGACAGGTTCTGAATGGCCATTCCCTCGGCCTCTGTTGCAAACATCATCTCCATATCTCTTCCTATGAATATTTTTGTTCCCCCTATTAAGAAGGGGCTTCATGTGGTCTGTGGATTGTATCTTGGGTAATCCGAGCTTTTGGGCTAATATCCACTTGTCAGTGAGTGCATACCGTGTGTGTGTGTGTGTGTGTGTGTGTGTGTGTGTGTGTGTGTGTGTGTGTGTTTTGTGATTGGGTTACCTCACTCAGAATGATATTTTCTAGTGTCATCCATTTGCCTATGAATTTCATGAAGTCATTGTTTTGAATAGCTAGTACTCCATTGTGTAGATGTACCACATTTTCTGTATCCATTCCTCTGTCGAGGGACAACTGGATTCTTTCCAGCTTCTGGGTATTATAAATAAGGCTGCTATGAATATAGTGGAGCATCTTTCCTTGTTATGTGTTGGAGCATCTATTCGGCATATGCCAAAAGCTGGTATAGCTGGGTCTTCAGGTAGTACTATGTCCAATTTTCTGAGGAACTTCCAGACTGATTTCCAGAGAGGTTGTACCAGCTTGCATTCCCACCGCCAATGGAAGAGTGTACATCCCTGCCTGTCCTGGAATTTCTTCTATACTCTAGACTGGATTACCTCACAGAGATCTACCTGACTCTGCCTCCCACATGCTGGAATTAAAGGCATGCACCATTACCACCTGTCTAGAAATATTTTCTATAACTATGGTTTTATGATCTGATAATGGGTCATTTCAAGATGTTTTGACTTTCAAAGAATGTTTTCATATACATATATCACATTTTACTGTAGCCAAAGCTTCATTGACTTGCTAATTTTACATAAAAAATTACCTTCAATCTGTCAGGAATCTGCCAAGTAACTGACTTGCAACACTTATGGGCAGTCATGCTAGGAAACAAAAGGTAGAAAAACATACCAAACTCGCTTCTTAAAGTTCACTTAGAAAAGATTAATTTATTCATTTGTTGCCAAGCTCCTTCTAGAAGTACTGAAAATTTTCCTTTAATAATGGTAAATAGGAAACTAAGTTTACTCATTTAGTCAAGTAATGAAAATCAGAGGTCAGTCCAGGGTATCCAAACCTCAGAGACCTTGAGTTACAGATGGTTGTGAGACACCATATTGGTAGTGCAATCAAACTTAGGTTCTGTGAAAGAACAGCCAGTGATTTTAACTACTGACTCATCTCTCCTGCCCCTTAAAATTATCACAGAATTTAAAATGACAAATGTAGTATTGATTTTCTATATAATCATTTTTAGACAGCTTAATATCTGTTATGTGGAAGAAACATTGGAGATGAGTTGTAATTAATGAGCCAGACTGCTTGACAAGATATTATAACTGCTGTTATCGAGTCTCTTGGGGTTGAAGTACGACATTGAGGTCAACCTGGACAGTAATGTGAGGTCAGGTATTAAACATGAATACATGAAAAAATAAAGTAAATTAAAAGGACAAGTAAAAAGATTCAGTTATTTATAGGTGTTAATCTCAGTTATAGTATAAGAAGCTGTGAAATTTAGTTATAGAAAAATGACAGTTCAATAATGCAATAAAAGGTTTTTGTTTTCATTATTAAGAAATGCATTTAGCCTACAAATTAATTTTTTAAAGAAAGACTTCGCTTTTAAACAGGATATCATCATGAACTTCAAGCTTGCCTCAAACTCAGGGCAATCCTCTTGCTTCATGATTAGAGTAAGACAGGTGCCATAACAACAAGCATATACTATATATGTTTTAAAAACTTATTATCTGTCAATTAGATTTGAAAAACTGGAAACTAGGAAGGAGGAAGGAAAACAGTATTTATTTACATAGGTGTACACAGAAAATTCATAAAAGTCCTATAAACAATAACAAAGGTGCAAGATGCGGGATCAATATACGAAATTTGGTTGTATTTGTATACATGAAAAATGAAAAATAAAGCTAATGATAAGGAAGTAATTCTAGTTACAATGTAATCAAAAGTAATATTTACAAATCCACGTATGCAAGGAAGTTTGAGATATGCACAATGAAAATGACAAAATATTATCCAGTGCAATTAGGGGACAGTGGAATAAATGAGACAGAATTCAATTTTATGGATTGTAAAAATTAAATAAAAATGAAAAAGATTTGCTAGGATGAAAATCAGGGATCAGGGTTAATGACCCATGTACAAGGGTGTGGTTTTACCTTCCCAATATCTTCATCAAATTATTTATTTATATTTTAATTTGTGTGTATGGGTATTTTTCCAGCATGTAAGTCTGTGTACCATGACCATGCCTGGTGCTTGAGAAGGTCAGAAGGCATCAGATCCCTAAAACTGGAATGACAGATGGTTGTCAGTCATTATTCTAGTGCTGGGAACAAACCTAGAGCTTCTGGAAGAGCAGTTCGTGCTATTACCCATGACCCATATCTCCAGCACTCTTCCTCCTCCTTTCTCCTGAAAGGACTTGCTGATAACCCAGGCTACTGGCATTGTAGAAGACATGTATACTTTCTTTTCTTAGGCACAGGCAATATCTCTGAAGAGGGAGCATGGAAGAGCTATAAGATAGAAGAACCAAAATTTCTATATTCTAGGCAAGAAATTGCTATTACAATTCATAGAAAATGTAGTTAGCTGACTTCTCAAGACTGTACTTGTCAAAAAAATCAGTTATGGTAAAGGGTAGGGTTCCTGGGGTCCATCATTACTGAAATTTTTAGGAGAAATGGGGTCACTATGTTTAGTTGTGTAGTCACTATACTTAGTTGCTGAGTTAAAAAACCTCTAAAGGATAGTTACAAATACATAGTCACACCAATGGCCTTGGCTAAACTCAATGACAGACCAAAACAGAAAGAATGTATGTAGATGGAGATTTGAAAGAAGAAAAGGGAAATGACAGGAGTGAATGGAAAATGAGAGACCAAGGGAAAGAATAAGTTTCATTATGAAATTGTCAATTCTAATGATATTCGAAGTTAATTTATATAAAAAACTGTATTAGAAAGTCTTACAACCAAACAAAAAAGAGACAACACAATTAAAAATGATCAAAGAGGGCTGGGGCCCAATCCTCGCTGATCCTGGCCCACAGCTCTCAAACCCTGTGGGAGAGAGAGCTGTCCACCCAGAAGAGTGGGCAATTCTGAGACTGTAGGGTAGGAGAGAACGCCACTTCTGCCCACCTTTGCCCACATCCTTGGCCCAAGAGGAAATTGGATAGGGCCTCTGGGCATGGGAAGATTGGAGCAGTCAAGTTGCAGGAGCCCTGTGGTCCAGACTGTGCCTGGATCTGAGCGGATCCAGTCAGGCACCTCACTGCACCCAAATCCCATGGGAGGGAGACCTAGACCTTCAAAGGGGGAGACATGCCTGGGAAACGAAAGGAGACTACTCTCTGTCCACATTTCTGACTCAAGAGGAAAAGACCTAGTGCCATCAGGGCCCCCTGTGCACAGGGACTGAGGAGAAGTAGGGGCAGGCCCTTCTAGTTCCGGCACACAGGGACAGCTGTAAGCCAGTGGACAGGAATGATTACAAGCCTGAGAGCAGAACACTCTGTTCCCCTAACTGGATGAAATAAAACAGGAAAACAGGTCTACAGCTCTCCTGACACACAGGCCCATAGGATAGTCAAGCCACTGTCAGAAATTGCAAAACACGGTAACACCAGAGACAACCTGATGGCGAGAGGCAAGTGCAGGAACCCAAGCAACAGAAACCAATACTACATGACATCATCAGAGCCCAATTCTCCCACCAAAGCAAACACCCCAGAAAAGCAAGATCTAGATTTAAAATCACATTTGATCATGATGATGGAGGACTTTAAGAAAGACATAAAGAACTCCCTTAGAAAAATGCAGGAAAATACAAATAAACAAGCAGAAGCCTATAGAAAGGAAATGCAAAAATCCTTGAAAGAATTACAGGAAAACACAATCAAACAGGTGAAGGAATTGAAAATGGAAATAGAAACAATAAAGAAAGCACAAAAAGAGACAACTCTGGATATAGAAAACCAAAGGAAGAGACAAAGAGCCATAGATACAAGCATCACCAACAGAATACAAGAGAAAGAAAAGAGAATCTCAGGAGCAGAAGATTCCATAGAAATCATTGACTCAACTGTCAAAGATAATGTAAAGTGGAAAAAGCTACTGGTCCAAAACATACAGGAAATCCAGGACTCAATGAGAAGATCAAACCTAAGGAAAATAAGTATAGAAGAGAGTGAAGACTCCCAACTCAAAGGACCAGTAAATATCCTCAACAAAATCATAGAAGAAACCTTCCCTAACCTAAAGAAAGTGATGTCCATAAACATACAAGAAACCTACAGAACTCCAAATAGATTGGACCAGAAAAGAAACTCCTCCCGTCACATAATAGACAAAACATCAAATGCACAAAACAAAGAAAGAATATTAAAAGTAGTAAGGGAAAAAGGTCAAGTGACATATAAAGGCAGACATATAAGAATTACACCAGACTTCTCACCAGAGACTATGAAAGCCAGAAGATCCTGGACAGATGTCATACAGACACTAAGAGAACACAAATGCCAACCCAGGTTACTGTATCCAGCAAAACTCTCAATTAACATAAATGGAGAAACCAAGATATTCCATGACAAAACCAAATTTACACAATATCTTTCTACAAATCTATATTACATCTTTCTACAAAGGATAATAAATGGTAAAGCCCAACACAAAGAAGCAAGCTACACCATAGAAAAAGCAAGAAACTAGTCTTTTTGCAACAAAACAAAGAGAAGCACACAAAGATAATCTCACCTTCAAATATGAAGATAACAGGAAGCAACAATCACTATTCCTTAATATCTCTCAACATCAATGGACTCAATTCCCCAATAAAAAGACACAGATTAACAAACTGGATATGTAATGAGGACACTCAAGTGGCTGATATTCTGGTAAAAATAAGAATGGGCATATATCAGTGTTTTTGTGCAACTAAGAAAGTCTTTTAAATATCATATGATCATCTCCTTGGATACTGAAGAAGCATTTGACAAAATGCAACACCCCTTCATGTTAAAAATATTGGAAAGATCAGAAATTCAAGGCTAATATATAAACATAGTAAAAGCAATTTACTGCAAAGCAACAGCCAATATCAAATAAATGGAGAGTTACTTGAAGTAATCCCGCTAAAATCAGGAACAAGACAAGGATGACCACTCTCCCCATATCTATTCAATATAGTACTTGAAGCTCTAGCTAGAACAAGAAAAGCAAAAAGAGATCAAGGGGATACAAATTGGAAAGGAAGAAGTCAAAGTATCACTTTATGCAGATGACATGATAGTATACATGAGCAACCCCAAAAAATCTACCAGAGGACTTCTCGAGCTGATAAACAACTTGAGCAAAGTGGCTGGATAGAAATTAACTCAAATAAATCAGTAGCCTTCCTTTATAAAAATGATAAAGAGGCTGAGAAAGAAATTAGGGAAACAATTCCCTTCACAATAGCCACAGATAATATAAAATATCTTGTGGTAACTCTAACAAAACAAGTGAAAAACCTATAATACAATAACTTCAAGTCTCTCAAGAAATTGAAGAATATCTCAGAAAACGGAGAGATCACCCATGCTCATGAATTGGCAGAATTATAGCAAAAATGGCCATCCTGCTAAAGGCAATCTATAGATTCAATGCAATTCTCATCAAAATGCCAACACAATTGCTCAGACATGGAAAGAGAAATTTTCAAATTCATCTGGAAAAGCAAAAACCCAGAATAGCAAAAACAATTCTTAACAATAAAAGAACTTCTGTGTGAATCACTATCCCTGACCTCAAGTTATACTACAGAGCAGTAGTGATAAAAGCAGCATGGGATTGGTATAGAGACAGATCCTGTACAGGGGAATAGAACTGAAGAACCAGAAATAAAACCACACACTTGCATACACTTGATCTTTGACAAAGAAGCCAAAAATATACAATGGAAAAAATCCTCTTCAATAAATGGTGTTGGTTTGACTGGCAGTCTGTACATAGAAAAATGAAAATAGATTCATATTTGTCACCTTGCACAAAGCTCAAATCCAAGTGAATCAAGGACCTCAACATATAAACAGATATACTGAATAATAATAGAAGAGAAAGTGGGAATGAGCCTGAACTCATTGGCACAGGGGGAAATTTCCTAAAAAGAACTCCAATGGTTCATGCTCTAAGATTAAGAATTGGTAAGTGGAACTGCATGAAACTGGAAAGCTTCTGTAAGGCAAAGGGCATAGTCAATAAGATAAATCAACAACCTACAGATTGGGAAAAAAACTCTTCACTAACCCCACATCCAACAGAGGGCTCATATCCAAAACATATGAAGAACTCAAGAAGCTTATCACCAAAAAAAGCCAAACAACTCAATCAAAAATGGGGTACAGAACTAAGCACAGAATTCACAACAGAAGAATCTCAAATGGCTGAGAGACACTTAAAGAAATGCTCAAAATACTTAGTGATCATGGAAATGCAAATCAGAATGACCCTGAGATTCCACCTTACAGCATTCAGAATGCCTAAGATCTTCCTACTCTTTTCTATCTCTTGAATAGTCATTTGAAGACAGGAACGAAAGTCAAATTGGCTCACTCTCCATGTACCAATAAATAAAACAAAGCAGCATTGAAAACCTTTGCTTGAATCACCTTCTCTCTTGGGCAATAGATTTCATATTCCTTGAAAAATATTCTCTACTCCATCCATTTTATTAGCTTTGACTCCTTCTTACACTTGCTGAAATATTTTCCTTTTAATCACATATTCATCAATCCCATCGGCTAAAGATTTATCTAATTTGCAAACTCAAACACTCCTGAAGAGGCTAGCAAAGGAGGGCTCATACTACATTATTCATTCTCACCCTATTGTGATTAATTTATATTCGATTAATTTTATAATAACTGTGAGCAGCTGTTTCAAGATGAGAATGTTTTTTGATGAGAGGGCACTGTTGAGTTGGGTAATCAGGTTGACAGCAAAGATTAGAAGAATCTACATGAAATTCTGTACTTCCTGGAGTACTTACAGTCCAATATGAGAGCAAGGACTCTCTGGTGCTGACTTCATAAGAGTCATCAAGAAACTGTACAAGGGCAAATGAAGGAAGATAGGGAACTATTAAGAAATGTTGATCTTATTCAACAATTTATTGCAATCCAACCCAATCCGACTTGATAGTTAAGTAAGTATAGTGAAATGGAGTTAAACTGCTAGGATTTTGTAAAGTTGGTGATAGTTCCCCCTTGATCTCTAGTACATTGGTTATGTCCAGGAGCTGAATATCCTTGGAGATAAAGGAATATCTGTACTAATGCTGCATTTCTGCTCAGAAATCATAGCTGTTGGGTATTTTTTCCTTCAGGAGGTTATGTAACATTAGAGATATGTAATAAAAGAATTAGTGATTCTTGGGCCTAGAGTCTAGGAAGAATAAGTATCTAAAATACCTCAAACTTTGTACGAATACATAGAAATTGAATTAATGATGCTTACAAGAAAAATGATCTCTTTGTATTAGGTTCAATATATGAGGGTCTAAATATTAAGAAAACAAAACACAAATTGATAAGAGAAAATGCACATCATTTGACTAATCTTTATATTCATTGACTTTTACTCAAAGTAAATGAAACTCAAAGGAGTGCCAGAGGTGTTACTCTAGTAATTTCATGGTGGGTAGATGAAAGAGAATTGTGAGGAGTAATTGATAAGCATCCCAATTTACCAACCTAATAAGACAGAAAAATTTGATTTTCAAACACCCCTGGGAAGACCTGGCTTTAAATGAAAAGTCAAAGGAAGTATTTAGAAGCTTGGAAATTGATACGATTTTTACAAATGAAAATGACTTGGGACTTCTTGGAATAAAACATGTCAGAAAACGAATTAAATATATGGAAGAATATGAAATGTCTCATATATTGAGATCTTTTTATACTTTCATTTTGTGCATGCATGTGTGTATTGTGTGAATGTGTTTGTGTGTGTGTGCATGCGTGCGTGTGCATGTCTGTGTGTACAAACAAGTTTAAGTAGCTTACAGGAACAAAGGTAAGGTCTTTCATACAGAAATAATGAATAACTTACTAGTGGCTTCACCACTGAAGGAAACAGGTCTTACTCCCCTACCCCACAAAACCCATTAACTACTTATAGATCCTCAAAGGCATTGTGAGCTGTTTACCACATTATGTCAGAATGTTGACATGCTTAATGTAGGTTCTAGAATTCAATGGCTTTGACATGTTCAGAAGACAGTGTTCCACAATACTCTCCTCATTTCTCCTGCTCATAGGCCTTTTTTATAACCTCATCTCTCATTTTCTCCTGGGCCTTAGAGAGGTTGACATGGATATTTCATCTAAATCTACACATTCACAGTACTTTGACCAATTATGATATATTGTATTTGTGGTAACTAAGTTGACTTTAGTACTAATTTATGGGCACACAAATATTTAGAAGGAATTTTGATAGGTTGTCATGTTAACATTAAAAAAAAATCCAAACCAAATAAAACAAAAACCCCAATGGGCCTATGACCTCCCCAGCCATAGTTTTTGATCAGGTTTACAATACCATGTGTGAATTTGCTCCTGAGGAATGGACCAGCAATTTGATCAGAAAGCAGTTGGTTACTCCATACCAGTCAGGCTGCTCAAGGACCAGTGGACAAATCTTGACTTAGAAGTGGGTAGAATAGTATGCTATATCCTCAGTTGAGTAAGGCTATTTATGTGTGCGTGGTGTTTCAGCAATAGGGTTCTTTTTTTTCTCTTCCATTTTTAGGTATTTCTTATTTACATTTCAAATGTGATTCCCTTTCCTGGTTTCCTGTCCATCAGCCCCCTAGCCCCTCCCCCTCCCATTCTATATGGGTGTTCCCCTCCCCATCCACCTCCCATTATCGCTCCCCCCAACAATCCCCTACACTTGGGGTCTTTTCTATCACTGTGTCTGAAGATCAACCAAAAAGCATGACCAGAGCTAATAATGTTATGCTATTTCAAGGGTCTCCCTGGTCACCATTTTATTGAAATACAAAATAAAATGTGTACATTAATGTACAGTGAGAATAACTATCTTTTTTTGAAACAAGAAAATTTTAGGGGAAAGTGATGCATGATAGAAAAACAAGGAAAATCAAGAGACCAAGAAACCATTCACTCTCCCAGATCTGGTTTAAGTCCTTTCCTGGCTGACAGTCAAGAATTTCAACACAGCTGACGAAACCACCTGAGAAAAACTGGGTTTGCTTTTCTGAGAAAAACCTCTGAGTCAAGATTTAGAGCTATGTTTACAGTTAAAACATATAATTTGACCTTCTTGTAATCTATGTGTAGTGAGAGTTTCTTTGAGTTTTTAGAAACTGTGTTTTTATCTTATCAACACTTTTCTTATCTGTAAACTTGTACTTAACTTCTTCATAACTACCACATAATCACACTTATTATTGAAAACTTCTTCAGATAAAAAGTATTCCCAAACATTTGACTTAATCCTTTAAAGTTAGATGTAAGTTGTATCTTTTCAACAATTTGACTTTGATATATGTACATATATATACATATATATATGTGTGTATTTGTTTATATATACCATATATAGCACTTAAACACATGCTTATCCTAATTCACACTTTGATTTTATCTTCGAGTGTATACTTTGGTTAATAAACCTTGACATCACTTCATACTGACATACTCGGCAATTCTTTTATGTGGCTTAAATCAAGATTACAGCTGCACTGTATGGGGGTCTATGAGAAAAACCTTTCAGGCTGCCAAGCTGGAAATGTTGAGTTTTTATCTTCCTTTGCTGTTGATAAGGAGAAGATTAAGAATTCTGCTATTTTATAGTTTTAAAAATCTCTATAACATCTTATTTATTTTATTTTTTCTTTTATTGAAAATCGATTCTTTTCTCATAAAATGTATCTTTATTTTCCCTCCCTCTACTGCTCCCAGTTATCTATCTTCCTTTCCTTCCAGATCCACTCCCCTTCTGTCTCTCATAAGAAAGAATAGGCTTCTAAGAAATCACAACCATAGACCACAAAATATAATGACATAAAGGAAAAATTATCACATTGAGGCTGTGCAAGGCACCTGACAGAAGGAAAAGAGCCCCAAGAGAAGGTAAAATCTCTTAATAGACCAAATAATTGGGTAGCATCTAAAAATTCCATAATACTAAATTATATAACACAATAAGGATAAGATGCTAATAATGCTATCATAATGTATAGCTTTTTGAAACAGGGCCTTACTGAGTAGTTTTAGCTGGCTAGAATCTCACTATGTACACCATACCACTATGCAGATTCGAACAGACAAGAGTTTCACCTGCTTCTGTCTTCTAAGGTTGAAGGTATGGACCACCATCACATCTTAATTTTATTTACCTCATAGATACCTACCCTATCAAGGTCTCCATGATAGTGTGAATGGGAATGACACCCATAGGCTCTTCTGTTGGCATATTGAGTCCCCAGGTGATGTAACTATTTAGGAATTATTAGGAGGTATAGCCTTGTAGCCGGCCCTTCCTTCCTTCCTTCCTTCCTTCCTTCCTTCTTTCCTTCCTTCCTTCCTTCCTTCCTTCTTTCCTCCCTCCTCCCTCCCTCCCTCCCTTCCTTCCTTCCTTCCTTCCTTCATTCCTTCTTTCCTTCTTTTGTTTATTCCTTCCTCCCTCTGCTTTCTTTCCTCCCTTATAAAGCAGGGCGGTATGTATATAGTATGTAGTACAGATGTCCTAGAAGTCTGGATTGTCACATGTAGAGAAATTTTAATCCAGCCACAGATCTTTAATCCCTTTGGCTGAAAGAGAGAGAGAGAGAGAGAGAGAGAGAGAGAGAGAGAGAGAGAGAGAGAGAGAGAGACCCTTAGTACACACCTTTAATCCATCTGGCTAGAATACCCTTAGTACACACCTGTAATCCCTAACAATGAAGGCAAGGTTCGTTTGTAGAAGGAAGCAGACATGTTTGAAAGCCATGTCTAATTGAGGGGCAAACAAAGCGAGGAATCAGAGAAAGATTTGACAGAATAAGTCAGAGATAGGATTTTCCCAGTTCACATGGGAACCGCTGACAGGGAAGAGAGGTGACTTAAGAGCAGCACAGGCACCCGAGAGAGGCAGTAAGTTACATTGTGTTCAGGGCTGTGGAGTTGAGTCAGTTTGGTGTAGTTCAGGGTGGAATACAGTTGAGTTCTATTCATTCAGTCCAGTGGAATTGAGCTCCTTTGTGAGTTCATAAAATTCTATGTAGGTCAGCAGAGGCAGTTTTTACTGGGACAGTTTTACAGAGAGAGGTTGCAAATGAAGACATACTGAGTGAGAGAATGAGAGGCCAGAAGATTAGAACTATTTGCCAGAGCTAGTCGGAGGCCAAGCGGAGCTAGCTGTTCAGAAGAAGTCTAGCAAAGCTACAGTGAATCCGCTTGGAGAGGAGTTTGAGCCAGAAGAGCTGAGTTGAATCAGCAAGAGCTCAAAAAGTACTAGAAAGGGTGAGTCTGAGTTGGGCCAGCCAGCCAGAGATCGGAAAGAACTAGAAAGCATGAGCTTCTTCAACAGGAAACTTCGGAGATGACAGTTACTTCCGAAAAATAAAAGTTACTTTTATACTCGTGCTTTGACCTCCAACATACTGAGATTTATAAGCATGCCTAACCATGACTGGCTATGTTTCTGTTGCCAGTGTTGGTTATGGGGTTTACTAATGTTTGTGAAGTTATACTGTGTGTACTTTGGTTTATGTCTATACTGATATAGTAATCTTAAAGTTAATGCGCCTGATGAACTCCTGATAACATTATGTACTTAACACCACCACTCCGCTACTCTCAAATAGGCAAAACCAACTGCTTAGATTAAAAAAGAGCTACTGAGTTTTATTTATCTTACCTGGTTCAAAATCCATTCTCACTACATACCTCCCATTTTAGTAAATGCCCACTGCTATTGATTTAACATTTATTATTCAAGATGTATTTTTATTTATGTAAGTCTTGTATATCTGTGTCTGGCTAGGGTGTGTGTGTGTGTGTGTGTGTGTGTGTGTGTGTGTGTGTGTGTGTGTGTGTGTGTGTGTGTGTGTGTTGGAGTATCCATTGAGGCAAGAAAGAGTGTTGGATTTAATGGGGCTGGAGTTACAGTTGGCTGTGAACCAGCCATTAGGGGGCCATACTAGAAACACACTCAGGTCCTTTGGATGTGTAGGAAACACTGTTAACCTAAACACCTCTTCAGCCCTTAAACCAAAAAGTTAAGGCCATATGACTAATTGTTTCCCTTCCTTTGCTTTCAAAATCAAGTCTTCCAGCTGCTCCTCCTGTGTCGCCTTTCCTTTCTTACAGTATTAAAAATATTACTACAAATACTCTTGTCTCATTAGACAATAGCCTTTCTATTAGTTTTCCTTATAATTTGCAAGCCAACAGTAGGTTGTTTTAATAGTCAGTCATAAAGCAAATTATATCATTATCTTAATCACCATATTTAGTGTGAAAACGGCATTTCATTGTCTTCAGACTTTCATCTAATAAGTGTGTGAGGGGAAACAAACTGTAAAATTATTGTTGTGTACTACTTAATAAGAACATTGATTTGGGAAATACTGTCATCTGTTTAATGAGTCAAAGCTCTGAGTGAGGAATTATGGGGGATTTACAACAGAAAGGACAGGCTGCTACCACATGACACATTGGTCTATCATGGTACACTGAAATTTGGTATCTTCTCAAGATGAAACACAGTACAACCTATAAAGTTCAACCTGAATCTAATTAATGTCATGTCTAGCTTCCATTGAAAAAAACCATGTGAGTTAGAGGAACAAATTGAATGGCATTATAAAGCAAATAAATATATTGCATCTGGACATTTTCCAAGGAAAGGAACTTTTGTTCCCCTACTAGTAAGTGACAAGGAAAAGGGAGGAGATGCCGTTGTACAGTAAAAAGGAATCCATTTGAATTGAGTTTGATAGAGCTTCTTAGGCTTAGGATTTCAACGTAGCAGTTATAAAAAGATACTTGTGGCATTTTTGGATAAGTGGATACATTTTATTATTTATTTGTAGTTCGATGCTAAGAAAGACTCATTACTATCTGTATTGGATGCAATAATAGCACTGTGGCTATGCAAGAAAGAATACATTTCAAGGATGCCCTCTGAATAATGCATATATACTCAAAGTACCAGAAACCTACTTGATTATTCAGGGCTAATGATATAATTGATCTTGGTGGAAAACTTATAACTTCTACTTTACTAAGTCAATGGAATTCCTAACTGCATTCTGTATAATTGTCCTTATACCTATAGAAAAGTGTGGTGTTCACTTTTTATCAGGGAAACCTTTTTTTTTGAAGCAAGCAGATCCCATTGCACAAAACAACTGGTCAGAATGCAGAATGTGGAGCTCATGGATATACCCACAACGCAGCTAGTGCATTGAAGGCTCAGGGCTCACTTCAGAAGAAGGGGAAGAAAGATGATAAAAGGCCAAGGAATATGAAGTTTGCTATGAATCTATGTCTTTTAGAAAGATCAGAAGCTATACCCATAAAGTCTCACAAGTGTGGAACGTAAATATTAGCTGAACAAGGACAATAGACACACAAAAAACCCAGGAGGCCTCAACCTCACAAAAAGAACTACAGGCAACTAAGGAATATTGAGAGTAAGAGAAATAGTCTTACCCATGGAGGAGCATATCAATTGGTTACCCAGTACCAGAACGGCAACCCTGAAAATATAGTTACAAGTAACATTGTACAGGCTGAGCAGGTTATATTGAAGAATACATCTGTACATACGTATACATAAATACATTCAACAACAATTAATAAAAAAGAGGACATGGATTTGAAAAAGAGCAGAAGGTCCTCCCTTTGGAGGGAGGAAAGGGAAGCACTAAATAAATAGTTAAAATAACAATATAAGTTTATACTATGCTTTAAATACTTAGGCAAATGGAAAATAAACTAAATACCACAAAACACTGACAATTATTAAATCTGAGTGATGGCCCTATGAGGTTAATTATTTCCTTCTCTGCATCATATTTAGAGTTAGAATTTTTTGTTAAAACTTACAGTGGCTCCCATACCACTAACTGTAAAAGCCTAGCTCCTTATCTTGTAAACTTCACAGGATATGCTCTTGTTGACCTTTACGTGCTTGAACACATCCAGCTCTTTATTTTCTCAGAGCCTTTAAGTTTGTTTTTTCCTTTGCTTGGATTAGTCTTTCTCCAGAGAGTCCCATGGCTCTCCTCTTCTCACCATTGTGCATTAAAATCAACTTTTGCCTCTGTGGAGATGTTGAACTCAACACAACTCACTCAGTACTCATGGTCTACTACAATATTCAATAGGGAAGATCAGGAGGAAAATATTTCATCTCTCCAATGTTGTTAAGCTGGGCTAAGTGAGTTGTTTGGGACTGTTTGAGCAAGTGAGTACAAGAAGCCTTGAAATGTACTTCTTACCTTTCGTGACAGAGTCACAAGAGGCTGATACTTCTGTATTATTAATCCTTCTACCAAAGAGATTGAAAACACTCTCCAGATATTTAATATAATTGTCAAAATCTAGCCTGATGTATATCAAAACGTAGTTGCTCAGTAACATTTTATTGACTAAATGAATGAGTCAGCCCAAAAGATTTTGAAAGAGCTTGATTTAGTGTTCTTTAGCCACTACCTTGTGTTTGCAGCCTTAGTGAAGAATCCTGTGTTCTGAGAAGTAGGGTACTTTAATCTTGTTCAACATGGGGAAAAGTCAGATTTCATGGCTTTGATAGCTTGCATTAAGAACTTTATCTGCCCTCTAAAAATGTTTTATTTTATTTATTTATTTATTTTTTTTCCGGAGCTGGGGACCGAACCCAGGGCCTTGCGTTTGCTAGGCAAGCGCTCTACCAGTGAGCTAAATCCCCAACCCTCTAAAAATGTTTTAATGCCTTGCTGTGGAGTTTCATCAGGCAGTATTACTGATCCTGTGAGAAAATAGAGACTTGAGGTGGTATGAGTAACGAAATCATCCCTTCCATGGTGGTTTCTTATTTATGTAAATTTTATCGTAATGAAAGAATTTATGATAGTTACAGAAAAGTTACCATATCTATTGTTTTACAGTTTAGAAAGTTTTCACAAACTTTCAATTTAACTTCCTCTTTGAAACTGAGATGTCATGTTGGAAAGTCATGGATAAACAATTTCCTGGAGATTACTTATTTCCGAGATTCAAGAAAGTTGTAAGTCCTTCCCATGAATAATGTATGGGAAGTTTCCTACCCTTGCCATGGCTATCTGGCTTTACTATCTTGCAAAAACATTTCCCACGGATCAAGTAAAAAAAATGGTACATTGCTTTGCTCTAGTTCTTTTAAATCTAACAAAATGGATCTGGGAATGTAACTTCATGGTAGAGACTATTCCCAGCATATATCGATAGGACTTTGAATTCTAACCCAGCACTTCCACCACAATTTATGAGTGAACATGATGGACAAAGTTAATAATTTGAATGAGCAAAAGTTATATGATCCAATGATTGATTTGTATGTAGTAAGATTATGTATATGGAGTTAAGATTATTTTAAAATATAATTATTAACTGTTCTTTACTTTGAAGAACATATAGCTGTAACTTGTAATAATAAGTATATGCTGAAGGGCTTAACTGATTCCTGTGTCTGTATTGATTTTATATTTTCATATTATTATATAATCCAATTTTTACTTTATCTCAAAAGACATACAAAGAGTGCAACAGTATTCTCTACTTTCTGTTAAGATAATATGAATTCCTGGTCTTAAACAAATATGCAATGCCCACATGAAAAGTATTCGATGTCCCCAAACATTTGAACAATAGAAATAAAAATTTAAATCTGTAAGTAAGTTTATAAAACATAAAAAGAAACATGGCATGACGTGGTATATACCTGCAATATCACAATTGGGATGTGAAGACAAGAAGATCATGACATGAATTCAGCCTGGTCTGCCAGAAGAGTGAAATTTAAAGAGAATATTATGTAGCGAGATAGGACAGCAGGTAAAGATTCTCACATGGTGAAGATTTCAGACTAACACAAGTTCAATTCATACACAGATGAAAAGAGAAACTAACTCCAGAAAGTTCTCTAAATTCAGCTTGTAGACCTTGACACCCTTTTTTTCACGTACATCACAACTCTCTCTCTCTCTCTCTCTCTCTCTCTCTCTCTCTCTCTCTCTCTCTCTCTCTCTCTCTCTTTCCTTCTCTGGCACACAAACACATACACATTATGATGATGGTGGTGGTGGTGGTGATGATTATGATGATAGTGACAGTACAAAACTAAAATAACTATGAAGAAAGGTATGGAGAAATTACAACTTAAACACTATTTATGGAAATGTAAGAGCATGTGGCTGTTTTAGAAACTAGTCCTTGAAATTATTATGAAAAAATGCCACATGATGTAGAAATTTTGCTTTTGGATATATAAACAAAACTAGTAGAGTATGCTGAAGAGTTATCTGAGGTTTTATGTTCATCAAAGCACTATGCACAAAAATGTAGAAACTGCCAAAAGTCCATCAACAGATAAAGTACAAAGAAAATAGGGTATTCCTGTATACACACACACACACACACACACACACACACACACACACACACATATAGACATTATAAATATAACAAACCAAATAGAGATAGACAAAGAGTGTATTTTTCTATTCAATAAACAACATTTTATTGGATATTTTATGTATTTGCATTTCAAATATTATCCCCTTTTCCCCAAATGCTCCCCTCCCTCATCTGCCTGCTTCTGTGAAGATGCCCCACTCCCACCCATGCACTCCAACCTCAACACCCAGCATTCCCCTACACTGGAGAGAGGAGTCTTCACAGGAACAAGAGCTTCTCCTACTGTTGATGCCAGATGATGCCATCCTCTGCTACATATGTGGCTGGAGCTATGTGTACTCTTTGGTTGGTGGTTTAGTCCCCAGGAGCTCTGGGGGTTCTGATTAGTTGATAGTATTGTTTTTCCTATGGGGTTGCAAACCCCTTCAGGTCCTTCAGTCCTTCCTCTATCTCCACTGATGGATGGGGTCCCTGTGCATAGACTGATGGTTAGCTGCAGGCATCCTCATCTGTACAGTAAGGCTCTGGCAGAGTCTCTCAGGAGACATCCATATCAGGCTCCTGTCAGCAAACTCTTCTTGGCATCAGCAAAAGTGACTGGGTTTGGTGGCTGCATATGGGATGGATCACCAGGTGGGGCAGTCTCTGGATGACCTATTCTTCAGTCTCTGTTCCACTCTTTGTCCCTGTATTTTCTCCCATGAGTATTTTGTTCCCCCTTCTAAGAAATACTGAAGCATCCATATTTTGGTCTTCCTTCTTCTTGAGCTTCATGTAGTCTGTGAATTATATCTTGGGTATTCCAAGCCTTCGGGCTAATATCCATTTATCAGTGAGTGCATACCATGTGTGTTCTTTTCTGACTGGTTAACCTCATATAGGATGATATTTTATAGTTCCATCCGTTTGCCTATGAATTTCATGTAGTCATTGTTTTTAATAGCTAAATAGTACTCCATTGTGTAAATGTATCACATTTTCTGTATCCTTTCCTCTGTTTTAGGACATCTGTGTTCTCTACAGCTTCTGGCTATTATAAATAAGGTTGCTATGAACATAGTGGAGCAAGTGTCTTTGTTGTATGTTGGGGCATCTTTTGGGTATATGCCCAGGAGGGGTATAGCTGGGTCCTCAGGTAGTACTATGTCCAATTTTATGAGGAACTGCCAGACTACTTTCCAGAGTGGTTATACCAGCTTGCAATCCCACCAAAAATGGAGGAGTGTTCCTATTTCTCCACATTCTCACCAGCATCTACTGTCACCTGCATTTTTTAGCTTAATGATTCTGACTGGTGTGAGGTGGAATCTCAGGGTTGCTTTGACTTGCATTTCCCTGATGATTAAAGATGTTGAACATTTCTTTAGGAAACTGATCTTAAATTCTCTTTCTCTGTAGGGTTCTTGTGTGGTTTAGGTATAAGCCTAATTGTGGCTTCAAAGAACAAATTGGAAAATGTTCCTTCTGTTTATTTCATAAAATAGTTTGGAGAGTATTGGTATAGATCTTCTCTGAAGGTGTGGGTCGGATAGAATTCTTCACTACAACCATCTGTTACTGTGGGATTTTTGTTTTTGTTTTTTTGTTTGTTTGTTTGTTTGCTTTTTGTTTTTGGTTGTGAGACTTTTTTTCTTTCTATTGTTTGTATTGGATGATTTTTTATTTAAATTTCAAATGTTATCCCCTTTCCTAGTTTCCCATGCATAACACTCCATCCCATCCTCCTCCCCTTTCTTCTATGATGGTGTTCCCTCACCCATCCACCCACCCCTTCCTGCCTCCCTGCCCTGACATTCACTGGGGGTCCAGACTTGTCAAGATCAAAGGCTTCTCCTCCCATTGGTATCCAGCAAGGCCATCCTCTGCTACATATGCAGCTGGAGCCACGGGTCTGTCTATGTTTAGTCTTTGGATGGTGGTTTAGTCTCTGGAAACTCTGGTTGGTTGGTATTGCTGTTCTTATGGGGTTGCAAGCCCCTTCAGCTCCTTTAGTTCATTCTCTAACTCCTCCAGTGGGGACCCGTTGGGAGACTTTTCATCACTACTATTTCTTTTGGGGTTATGGGGGATATTTAGATGCTTTATCTGATCCTGATTTACTTTTGGCTCTTGGTATTCATATAGAAAATTGTCCACTTTCTCCAGATTGTTGAGTATAGGCCTTTGTCGTATACGATAAGTTTTGAATTTCCTCAGTTTCTGTTGTTATGTCTCACTTTTCATTTCTGATTTTGTTAATTTGAATCCTGTCTTTGTGTCCTCTGGTTAGTCTGGTCAAGGCTTTATCTATCCTGTTGATTTTTCTCAAGAACCAGTTCCTGGTTTTGTTTATTCTTTGTATAGTTCTTTTTGTTTCTACCTGGTTGATTTCAGCTCTGAGTTTGATTATTTCCTGCTATCTACTCCTCTTGGGTGTATTTGCTTCTTTTTCTTCTAGATCTTTCAAGTGTGCTGTCAAGCTATTAGTGTTTGCTCTCTCCAGTTTCTTTTTGGAGGTACTCAGAACTATGAGTTTTCTTCTTAGCACTGCTTTCATTGTATCCCATAAGTTTGTGTGTTTTGTGCCTTCATTATCATAAAATTCTAAAATGTTTTTTTTCTTTATTTCTTCCTGGAACAAACTATCATTAAGTAGAGTGTTGTTCAGCTTCCATATATATGTGGGCTTTTAGAGCTAAAATCTTTTTTGATGAATCTTCTCTCCTTTACTCTGTTCTTGTATCTGTGGTGTCTAACACAAAAGAGTAACACATTTGCCCTTGCAATGACAGATTTTAGTCTTTTCACATTTTGAGAGTGTTTAAGACTGTGCTTCTTCTGCTAGTGTTCAATTGCTCCAATAATCTGTTTCACTTTTTAAACTTTCTGTGATTCACTACATAGCATCAAGCATGTCTTCTCACATATAAGGTCTTTGATTAAATGATTGATTTAAATGCTCAATGTGCTTTGAAGAACTATGACTCAGAGCAACAGGAACTATGTGCAAATTTGAGAAAATGAACGTACCATTTGAATGTCTTTAAGGTGGTGTCATTAGGATGTCTGACTAATGCAGAATCTTTATTTAATTCATCGTCTTCTTATCATTGTCCAACAGGCATACAACATAAATTGTGTTGAAGAAAATTTTATCTTAGGAACATAACATTCTCAGTAATATTATAAAAATAGGATCAAACTTCGACAAACTGTGTTTTTCTTTTGCTTGTTATGACAAGTTCTATTCACTTTTAGTTTTACAAAATTTCACATTTTTGTATAGTCTTTGGTTCAATCCAAGTTCATTTGGGACATTTTAGTCACATCTGTTTGAATATGACAGAACTATCTTCCTTGTGCTATTATCTTAACTAATTCAGATAGAATTTTGTGATGGTTAATTTTACCTGTCAACCCAGAATAATCCAGTCCCAGGTGCACTTGTTTCTGTCAAGATGCACTCCTGCCTCACCACTACCTTGTTTCAGGCTGCCTCAGTACAATGTCACAGCCAAGTAGATAACCCTGCTGGAGATAATTAGTTTCCTAAAGCAGATCCTACACCGTGACCTTTCTTTGCATTGTTGGGCCTGACTCTCAACAACTGACTTTTCAGTTATAAAGATTATTATTTGCATGAAAATGCCAGGACGTGGAGAAAGTCGGGAAAAGACCCTATGATCTAAAAAAACAAAAACAAAACAAAACAACAACAAAAACGAGAGTCTTTTTAATAATTTTCACAAGGGTACTCTATAGGCTGACAGTGGTCCTGGCCCAACTATGTCTTTTTTCAACCTAGCTTAATTTTAGTCTTGATGGTGATTTATTAGTTCAAAATCCCTTGTGTATTTTCTAGTTGGGCTCTCTGCATAGTCTATAACTACTCACTTAGTTCATTTAGGTAATCCACATGAGCCACCATTTTTCTACACTACTATAAATGGTACTTTATTATGCTTATTTCAAGCCCTGTGAAGAGATTGCTTTCATTGTTGCGCTGTAGACTACTTGTTCCTGCATCCCATTATGGAGGCAAATGTTGAGTCTATTACATACTAGATCTCAAGTCTCAGTTTCAGCTGCATAGGTCACGCTCTTCCTCCAGAGATTGCCTTTGCATCTTGTTCTGCTCACTAATACCACTATGCTATACTCTGGAATTTCACTGAAAAATAAAAATTTTGACTCTGTATTTAAAGTATTAGGTATAGTCTTTTAAATCCATTATATTTAGAAGGTAAATCTTTTAATAGACATGGATTCTGTTACAATTAAATGGATGGTTACACTCTCCATATTTAAATATTTCCTAAAAGGATTAAATCTATCTATCTATCTATCTATCTATCTATCTATCTATCTATCTATCTATATGTATGTATGTATATATGTATATATATATGCATGTGTCTGAAAGGAAAAAAAGCTTTTCCAAATATTACTACCACAGATTATTTTTCTTATTTATTAGTATTAATTCTCATGAATTTGATACGTGTTTTTTTGGAAGGAACCTCAAACGATACACAGATATAGAAAATAAAATTAAAAGCTTTTGTATCTCACACATTTAAATAGTATCAATTTACAGGTAGTAGTTACTGGAACAATGATTGCTGTTCTTTTATAAAACATTTTTCTGTGCATGCTCATATACTGAGACAATGATCTATATAATATATTTTACCTGTACATTATTCACTTAATTATACAGGTTATTAGTCTTCTACTTATGATAGTACTAGTGTTTAAGTAAACTTAACATAGGTACCAAATGCTATATTGTGTTACATCACTGCCCTCCTTGCAGTTCATCACACACTCTATATGTGGCTATGTGTGTATTTAAGGGTTATTTTTGCATTTTTATTACAATATTTGTGTTGCATGTGCCTTTCTGAAAATGTCTTTTTATATAACACATTATCAAATATACTCTCATATTAGTATTAGTTTTATATTTTCAGTGGCATCATTGTCTTCTTTTTTAAAAAAATCCCTGGACTTATTCACCATATTTTTTGGCCTTTTTTTGTTTGTTTGTTTTTGGAGACAGGTTCCTACTCCATAGTTCAAATTGTCCTGGAATCAACTATATATCTCAAAATAGACTTAAAATCAAGGTCGTCCTGTCTCAGCATCCTAAGTCCTTGGATTTGTAGTTGTATACCAACAGCTCTAGATTTTTGGTGTTACTCCTTATTTTTCACTGTCATTAACTTTATCATGCAACTACGTCGTTACACTGCATTTTTACATTGAGAAACATACTACAACAACCTTGTTAGCTGAAAATGAGACAAATTGATTAATGTACAATTCCCAAGCGTCCTTCCCTAGGGAAAGATGTACTTCCACACATACTGAGGTTATAGCCAAGTCATGTTCCTTACGTTTCATTTCCTGGTTTACTTGTTGGCTATAAATATTCCTGCATACTCACTCTTAGGTCCGTGCTATGCATTCCTTTATAAGTGTGGCTTCCTTGCACTTAGAATGTCTCTGTTGTCAAGAAGGGCTCAATCTCATTCAGTAAATCTGATCTCATTAGGATAATCTTTGTTTAAATTAATTCTAAAGTCAATTGGTTAGTACCACTATAATTGACATTTTTATTTTACAGTACATTTTCTTCTTGTTTTTGATGTCTATGGTTTCAGTTATCTCTGTTCAATTGTGGTCTAAAAATATTAGATGAAAAAGTCCAGAAAAAAACCAGTCCTTATATTCTATTTTTAAAAATGATTTTATTAATTATTTTACTTATTTACATTCCAAATATTGCCCCCTTCCTGGTCACCCATTCATGAGTTCTTTACCCCTTTCCCTTTGCTTCTGAGAAAATGCTCCCACACCCACCCACCCACTCTAACTCCACCCTGCTAAAATTCCCTTTTCTCTGGGGAATCAAGTTTCTATGTGATTAGGCACATCCTCCCCCACTGAGACCAAACAAGGCAGTCCTCTGTTACATATGTAGTAGGGGCCACAAGACCACAGACCAGTCCAGGTGTATTCTTTGGTTGGCGGCATGGCCTCTGGGAGTTCTGAGCAGTCCAGGTTAGTTGATACTGGTCTTCTTCCTATGGGGCTGCAATCTACTTCAGCTCCATCAGTACTTCTGCTAATTCTTCCACTGGGGTCCCTGACCTCAGTCCAATGGTTAGGTGTAAGTATTTGCATCTGTCTCAGTCAGCTGCTGGTAGAGCCTCTCAGAGGATAGCCATGCTAGGCTCTTGTGTGCAAGCACAACAAGGCATCATTAATAGTGTCGGGATGGATCCCAAGTTGGGGAGGTCTCTGGATGGCCTTTCGTTTAGTTTTTTCTCCAATTTGTCCCTACATTTCCTTTAGATAGGTGGGTAGCTCCATGCCTCAAATGGGGGCCATGTCTATCTACTGGAGGTGATCTCTTTAGGCTACATCTCCCCACTGTTGGGCATTTTGGCTAAGATCATCCCATTGGGTTCTGGGAGTTTCTCACATGCCTGGTGTCTGTGACTTTCTAGAGGTCCCCTGCACCTGCTGCATATTTTTATTCATTCTCCTGGTCTTCTGGGCTTCTGCCTCCCCCCACCCCCATGCCTGGTCCTGCCCCTCTTTTTCCTCCCCCTCCCCTCTTCTATCCAGGTTTTTCTATCCTTGTGCCTCTTCTGAGTTTCTAAGTGGGATTTAAGTATCCACACTGGACCTTCCTTCTTGCTAAGCTTCATATAGTCTGTGAGCCATATCATGGTATTCCGAACTTTTTGGATAATGTCCACTTATCGGGGAGTGCATACCATGTTTGTCTTTTTGGGTCTTGGTTACCTCACTCAGAAAGATACTTTCTAGTTTCATCCATTTGGTTAAAAATATTCATGATGCCCTTGTTTTTAATAGCTGTATTCCACTGTGTAAATGAACCACATTTTCTGTATCCATTCTTTGGTTGAGGGACATCTGGGTTGTTTCCAGCTTCTGGCTATTACAAACAAGGCTGCTATAAACATGGTGGAGCACCTTTTGCGTATGTGCCCAGGAGTGCTATATCAGGGTCTTCAGGGTCTTCCAATTTTTTGAGTAACCATTAGATTGATTTCCAGTCCTTAATTTTAAAGCTAGACACTGTTCTGAATGTCATGAAGAAATCGCACATTGTCTTGTTCCATCCTCGCCTAGGTGGTAGGTATTCCTCTTTATCAGTGATCCATACTCTTTGTCCTACCTGTTCATTAGTCACTGATTTACCAGATTAACTGTCTAGTTATCACAGTGCCTATGTTTAAGTATGCCTTGTATAGTATCCTAATACTATAGCTCAGTGCCTATGCCATTCAATTCAGCTCATCACATAGCGTGGTATTATTCTATATATGCAAAATAAGAAATGTGAGTATAATAAAATAACATAGTTTGAAACAGGTTATTGTTACATAACTTGTATTAAAATGTATTTTTATAATTGTTCTATTTTGTTTATCTATTTCTATGCTTAATTTATACTTTGACACTTTATTATCTATCTATATGTGTATATGAAAGCATAATACACACACACCGTGCACACACACACACACACACACACACACACATATGTATATATATATAGAGAGAGTGAGAGAGTGACACTTTCTACAACTGGGGATCTTGAAATATCTTATCCTTGATAAATGACTTTGAGATTTTTTTCATGAAGTATTTTAAGTTCATGGAATTGTTCTTGGCATATAGCAGGAACTTGATAAATATGAATAGGAATATCATGTAGAAAATCCTTGTTTAAAACAATAATAATCATAGTCCCATGGAAATTATCCAGTAGTAGACAATTTACTTAGCAAACTGAGGCCCTGGATTAAATCCACAGTATTTTGTAAAAATAACACAATAACACACAAAAGCATTTTATAATCCTGCTATTTCATTTCAGAAGCACTGTAGGCTCTAAATGTGACACTCATCCTCTAACTGCCTTTACGGACACTTTTTTATTTATTGAAAAGTATTACTTATTTACGACCATCTCATTGCAATTGTTGGTACTGTAGAGAAAATTAATTTGCCCATAAAGCAGTTTTGTTTTGTTTTGTTTTGTTTGCTTTGTTTCTGAACATAAAAGCTGCCTTTCTACATTCTTTTTAGAGAAAAACTATGGACATCTGAGAAATAATAAAATATTACAATAAGTCCTTACTCTACAGATATTTCTTCATTTCAACAACTACACATCAAAAACACTTTAATTGTCTGTGCTGGAAAAGTAAGGGCCTTTTTTCTAAGTAGAACAGTATATTGATAACTTATATGTCATGTACTTTGTAATATTTATGGTAAGCCACACAGAGATGATTTATACTATACAGAAGAAGTGCAGCTTATTTGCAAATATGCCATTTCTGGATAAAACTTATTTTTTTATTTATTTTTTAGTCTACCTTTCATTCTTTCTTCCTTCCTCTCACCCACCCACCCCAATCCCTGCTAGAGGACAAATTATAACAGCCAGTTCTCCTTTCACCATATTTATTCTAGGGGTTAAATGATCAAGTAAACTCATACTGTAAGGATGTCCTCAGATCCTTGTCTTGCTAACCCCTTTTAATTATATTTTTACATTTATTAGTTTTTTTTTAAGAAAGATCCTTTATATATGGTATTCATGAGGGTGTTGCAATCAACCCTTCATAAATACAGAGGAATAGATGTAACTAATTTTTTAACTTCTATTTTGAATGATATTTTAAAAAATGTTTTAACCTCTCTTTTATCGCACCACCCAAGAGGTTGTGGGAAAGAAAGGATATGGGGGGAGTAGTAAGGTTCTTTAGAGTAACGCCCATCCATGTTGTCTGGAAATCCATAGTTTACTTCACTGGTTAGCAGCAGTAGCTTGATCCACTCATAAACCCTTTACAGACACTCCAGCAGTATAATTTGGTAGAGTCGGGATGGCAAATAGGAATCAGCAGCAGTGGTTCTACCTAACAGAGACAGCCAGGCCTCAGCCTCAGCTCTAGTCAGCAGGAGGGACCTTGGAGGGACACCAGGAAAATTTCTCAACTGTGCTTCTCTCAGTGAATCAAAGATCAGCTAAGAATCGAGACCAACAAGTGTTGTATAGCTAGCTCTGTAAGTAAGCCTAGCTTGGCCTCAGTCATTGTCTATCAAGTCCTATTAATATCCTCTAAACATCATGTGTCCTCCATGGGTCTTGACTTAACCTGTGTCTCACCTCAACATGAGTGTCTCTCTCAGCTGATATCACTTTGCCAATCAACCTGAGTTCCTAGAATTGGCAAGAAACTACAGCACACCACCAGAAGGTGTTTTTTATTTTTTATTTTTTATTTTTATTTTTTTAGTTTCACTCTATGGAGTCCCAATGAAGACAAATGCAGTTCAACTATGCAATGTAAGGTGCATAAATAGATAAATAGATGCATGTTGTTAGCAAAGAATCCCTTATCATGTGTCCTTTCATGTGCTTGATTTAGCAGAACATCGTTTCACCTGTATCTGCTTCAGCAAAATATTCCTTCACCAGTTTGCCTTAGACTTTCAGACCTGTATCCACTTCAGCTAAAGGTTCCTTCATATGTTTATCTCAGCAAATCACCATCTAACTGACTTTCCAAAAAACCCTTAAATTTCCACTTCAGAGAGAGATGACAGTATAATTTATTTGATTAACTGACATTTGCATCTGTCATGGGAAATAACATGGCATTACTTTTATTTCTTCTGGATTTCAGTACCTGAAATTGGATAATTTCATTTGCTCCCAGATATGTGGTTTTTAACTTCACCACTATACATTACTATTTTCAAGTATTAGCAGGTTACATGTCTAACAACAAAACTTAAAAACATTGAAAGAGGAGTGGGGGGGCACAATGACTGAAATGTAAAAAATAATTAAAATTAAAACAGCATTAAATAGAAATCATTGATGTATTTCCATTGGTAGAGCAATTGCCTAACATTTATGAAGAGCTGGTTTTGAGTCCTAGCATCCCAATCTAAACAAAAGAAACTTCAAACAAAAATAATCTGTAATGCTTTCCAAAACTTTGCATTCAGATTTTAAAACTAGGTAGAAGTGCTTGGTCTGGTCCCAGTGGGAGAAGATGAGAGAACTGGGACTTGAAACTCCAGAGAAGAGGGAGGAGGAATGGGATGCGGAACTGTGGGAAGAGGAGACCAAGGGGACAATGATTGGAATGTAAATAAATAAAATATCCAAAGACCGTGGCTAGCTAGAGTCAGTGGATCAGCATATAAACCCAGCCCCAGTACTAGTACAGCAGGATGGAACATGGAGACAGAAGAATGAACAGGATGCTCATGTAAGCAGCATAGTGGCAGAAATCACAACTGGCTCTACCTAAGAACCAAGTGTGAATGCACTCCCTCAAAGTCGTTCTTTTAATTTGCATGCACCCCATGACATTTCATCCTTATTCCTCGTTGTTTCACTTTCCCTATGTATCTGCCTCTATCGCACTGGTATGCATAGTTATAATAATTATGTAAACATTTTGAGAAAAGATTAAATATGCTTTTTTGAGACAAGAAAAGAAGAGAGAAGAAAATAAGAAGGCTAACAGAAATAAGCAGGACTCTCTAGGTAGGACAAATGATATAAAAAAACATTTGAATACAAGAAAATCCAAACATGTCTTAGAAGACAGAAGCCAGTTTATTTGTAAAGCAGCATTGTGGGGAGCAGGTGTGGCGGCAGTCCCAAGATGGCGCCCGGGACTGCAGCTAAGTCTCATGACTAGCACCTGACTTCCTCACATACCTGAAACTAGCCACGGCCATTGTGAGAGCTGCGCAGGCGCACCATGACGCAAGATCAGGCCATGTGATGTGGACCTATGAACTGAGATTACGCAGACTGGACTGATGAGGCAGAGTTGAAGGAGGATATAAGGGAGTGTGCTGGGGGGCTGAGGGGAAGGAAGGAAGAAAAGAGAGATTGCTGCTTGCATGCAGAAAGAAAGGTTCCTGAATAAACTGCTTTGAGAAGAACGTCGTGGTGTCGCTCCTTTCTGCAGGACGGAGACGGAAGCGACACAGCATATGCAATCTGGTAGCATTTTCAGTGAAAGATGGGTGGGCTGGAAAGAAACACATTGTATTTGGTAAGCAATGGAGACCTTGATTAACAACTTAGAATGCTAACATTATCTTTTCTTAATAGGTCATTTCACATTGTTTAGAAGCTTGTATTGTAAAATACAATTGATTTCACGAAACATCTGACAATCATGCCATTTCATTTGTGTACTTCAGGAATAAAACTAAGATAGTCTTCATGAAGTCCTGTGTAACTTTTGTTGGAGATACTTTCGACAAATATCTCTTGTACTTAGAAGGTAAGGGAACTTATTAAATCTCAATGAAATTTAGCTTTTACTGGAATTTTTAAATTTTATTTCATCTGGAAACTTGAAGGATTTTTTTTTATTTCTAATTCTATATGTAAATGTAAGAAATAAAAGATGCACACATGCCACCAACACACGTGCAGAGTTCAAAGGACAGCATGTGGCATTGGATCTAGCCTTTGAGCTTGGACGGAACTCAGGAGATGTTGAATCATCTCACGGTTCCCAATCTGTGTTTTATTTGTTTGTATGTTTCCAGGCAGGGTTTTCTCTATGTAATATAGCCAGGGCTGTCCTGTATAGCACTTTGTAGATCAGGCTGTTCTCAAACTCACAGAGATCTACTTATCTGTCTCTGCCTTCGAACTGCTGGGTCAAAGGACAAAGGTGAAGACTCTGAAACTTCCCCCAAGGGCAACCATATGCAAAGGTGTGCTGATACCTAGTGGCCCTTTCCTTGGCTAGCAAGTTGGAACAAGTCTGAACTGCTATTTCTCCCTTCTGGAGATCACCGACACATTTACAGTGTGCCTCACTGTGCTTCGCCACACTGGAAATTTTGTGAGTGGTCCAGAGTTATATTTCACTCTCATCATTTAACACACAATCCTGGCAGGGGAGCCAGGGTTGATAATGTATGCTCACTTTGTTGAAGGTCTAGGCAAAATTGTTGACCATGCTTCTCCTCAGTGCCTCGTTGTAGGCAGTATCCTGGGCCTGCTTTTCCTCACCTTAAGAAAACAGCTGCTGGAGAACCACCTCCGCCTGTCTCATCACTACTTTGCCATAATTCGGGAGGCAGAAAATATTATACCTTGCCATACACACCTGATGTGGGTCCATAAATCTCTAAATGTAGCTCTCACAAAGTGAGAGCTCTGAGTGAGTGATCCCAGTAATGATTTGCATTTTATTTCCTGAGTAATGATGATGAATGTTTTTGTGTTTTGGACATTTATATCACTTCTTTGAATACAGCCAATGATTGCTTAGGGATGAAGAATCAGTTTTCTTCAGGGATGAGCCCTATGATAGATGATCCCAGACAAAGTGGTGTCAGCTTCAGATTCATGTAAATACAGGAGGAACTACTTACACTCAGAAGGTTGTGTGTGTGTGTAACAATAATATTTATAGAGCAACAGGACAAAAATTGGAGAGAGGGTGTGGGAGGAACACAGGAGAAGTTGGAGGGTGGGGAGAGGGAGAGAGGATTGATGTAAGGATAGCACCCATGCATGGCATGAGTAAAAATAATCAATGGAAAATAAGACAACTTATAAGCAGAATTAATTTATTATTTTAAAACCATAAACTGCCTCAGACACATAGTACAAGATAGATTTCACAGTAATAACATTTATCCATTCATTGTAGAGTTTCCTTCTAGAGCCTAGGGTATACTTGAACTTTTGATCTTCCTGCTTTAGTTTCCCGAGTACTGAGATTTGGGTCATGTGCTTTCACAACTTAGAGTTAAATTAAAAAAAAAATAACAATAAGCATTTTATTAAATTATATAACACCTTGGAAATAACTAATCTCTTGGTGTAATCTTTAAAGATGGAATATGGATTTTCCAATTTACTTTGGGATATTTTTCTTATTAACATTCTGTAGGTATGAAAATTCATTTGTTTAGCTTGTAATTAAAATTCGTTCTGTGGTGATTTTAATGTATCTCTTGTTGCTATCAAAGTTTTGGCATTAAGAATATTGACATTTCACATTCTACCTGCATCATCCTTGAAGAGGTGTATGCTAATCACAGCTCTTCATTGATTTTCACTTTTGAACCCCTAACTCTTTGTTACTATGTGCTTGCATCTCCAGAAAACGAAGCGCCTCCCTCTCTCTCTCTCTCTCTCTCTCTCTCTCTCTCTCTCTCTCTCTCTCTCTCTCTCTCTCTAACTCTTAGAATGCAATGAAATACATCTAGAGGAAATATCTTCCTATCTAAAGGGCCAAATATTAAGTAGAATCCATGGAGGTATACTTAAATATATACTTTGAAATAAGAAGATAGCACTCTCGGATTGTGCAAGGTTTTTCTAATAGTGATTTATTAAGTAAACTGTAGGCATGCATCATTAAAAAATGGTTGATTCTCAAATTTGTATTAATATGAATTTACTCATTCACAGTACTCAAAGAGTACTACTTATGTCTGGAAAATTTCATAGGTTTGCCTTAAAATTTTATTTCATGTGAAAGAAGCTGTAATGAAAAGTGGTATCAGTTTCAAGCATCATCCTGCCAGGGGTACTCCTTTCTCCATACGTACTTGCGTGATGTTTCCTCATATTATACGAAGGATGGATTTCGGTGGCCAACAGCATGACAGATGCTATACAACTACTACAGAGATGATGTTGCACATTGCTAGATTTCAAACCTGGGACTAATGACTTATGTGCCTACTTCACATATCAAAGCAGACCTGGCAACCAGTTTCTCCCTGCCTCCCTCAGCCCCTCCTGTTACAGGACCCTCCTGGCTGGCATATCCTACTCTCTACCCTAAACTTCTCCAGCACAGGGCCTGCCCTTATCCCAGCTGACATTTCCTAAGTAATCCAGTCATTTTAGTTGCCTGGTCTTTTAATATGCTCTCTTTGGGCCTCCTGACTGTTTTGTTTTCCCCTTCTCTTGCCTTTCCTGTGGCCCTCCTGCTCATGTCTCAGGGTCATATCCACTCTGGCCTTTCCCACATGTCCCTGCCTCTGGTTTCACTCTTCCTTTTATGCACAATAAATATTCTCTTCCACCGTACCTGGAAGCATTCATGTCCTTTCCTCTTTATTTCTTCCACAAATGAATTATCTTCTACTTTTAGTCTTTTTACGTAAATACGCTGTCATGAACAATAGTGAGACTCCCTGGTAATAGTTACACATGATTGTAAATGGTTCTTCATAGATTGCCTCCCTTGTCAAGAGCTTGACTGCCCTCTTCTGGGAACCCTGGGTTAAATCACCTTTCTAAGCTGGTCAAAAATCCCTGATTATGAGGAACCTTGTGAGATAATAATACACTTTGCATATGAACAACAATGCCAACCAACCAGACCTTCCAGGGACTAAGTCACTACCCAAAGACTATACATAGACTGACCCTGGGCTCTAACCTCATAGGTAGCAATGAATAGCCTAGTAAGAGCATCAGTGGAAGGGGAAGCCCTTGGTCCTGCCAAGACTGAACCCCCAGTGAACGTGATTGTTAGGGGGAGGGCAGTAATGGGGGGAGGATGGGGAGGGGAACACCCATATAAATGGGGGAGGGGTTAGGAGGATGTTGGCACTGAAACCGGGGAAGGGAATAGCAATTGAAATGTAAATAAGAAATACCCAAGTTAATAAAGATGAAAAAAATAATACACTTTCCACATGCCAAGTTTTAGAGTAACTTGTTACACTGCAGTAGATAGCCAATAAAAATATGACAGCTTTAGACATTCCAAAAAAACTTCTAGAATGGGAGCACAACTTGGTACAAGTTTAAAACATTTACATTCATTCATTCTACAAAATCTCATCATCTCTGGTTTTGTGAGACAGGAGTTGAATTTGTATTCTAACTAGTGTTTTTTAAATATTTGTGTGTGTGTGTGTGTGTGTGTGTGTGTGTGTGTGTGTGTCTATACATATGTCATAGTGCACATAGAGAGATGAAGGGACAACTTTGAGAGATGGTTCTCTCCCATTATGTAAGTCATGGGGATCAAACTCAGCTTGTCAGGCTTGTCATCAGATGCCTTCGCCTCAGTCTCATCTTTGTATTTAGTGTGTCCAGAGTAGCCTTTAATTTGGACTAACTCTCCTGCCTCAGGTGATAGGATTGTATCCAGTGTTCCCGCCAACTATGGAACTAAATGTTTTAAATAAGTATTCTACAGACTCTGGCAGTTTTTTTTCCAGCCATGTCGGTGCTGAGAACTGAACACTGGTCCATTGTAAGAACAGCACCTATTCTTAACCATTGACTCATCTCTCCAGCCTCAGTAACTACTATTCTTTGTTTTTCTTTCATTGGATTTTTAAAATTTACATTTTATCCCCTTTCCCAGTTTTTTTTTTCTCCAGAATCCCGCTATCCCATCTCCCCTCCCCAACCTGCTTCTATGAAGGTGCTCCCTCACCCACCTACTCCATATCTCACCCCCTCCCCCCATTCCTCTAATCTGGGGCATCGAGCCTGGACAGGACCAAGGATCTCTCCTCCCACTGATACTCAACAAGGCCATCCTCTGCTACATATGCGAATGGAGCCATAGGCCCATCCCTGTGTTCTCTTGGGATGGTGGTTTTGTCCCTGGGAGCTCTGTGGGGGGTGTCTGATTCGTTGATATTCTTGTTCTTCTTATGGGGTTGTAAACTCCTTCAGCTACTTCAGTCCTTTCTCTAACTCCTCCATTGGGCACTCCATTCTCAGTTCAATGGTTGGCTACAAACGTCTGCCTCTGCATTTGTCAAGCTCTGGCAGAGCCTCTCAGGAGACAGCTATAGCAGGTTCCTGTCAGCATGTACTTCTTGGCATCTGCAATATTGTCTGGGTTTGGTGGCTGTATATATATGGAATGGATCCCCAGGTGGGGCAGTCTCTGGATGGCCTTTCCATCAGTCTCTGCTCCACATGTTGTCTCCATATCCTCTCCGGTGAATATTTTTATTCCTCCTTTAAAGAAGGACTGAAACATCCACACTTTTGTCTTTCTTCTTCTTTTGCTTCATGTGGTCTGTAATTGTATCTTGGGTCTTCGGAGCTTTTGGGCTAATATCCACTTATCAGTGAGTATATACCATGTGTGTTCTTTTGTGACTGGGTTACGTCACTCAGGATGACATTTTCTAGTTCCATCCATTTGCCTATTAATTTCATGAAGTTATTGTTTTTAATAGCTGAGTAGTCTTCTTAAGGGACCTTTTAAGAATTGAAGTATGAGGGACTGCTTTTAGTTTTTCATTGTCATAATGCTTTGGATAATGAAGAAGGCAAAAGGAATCCTGGGATACTGGAGACTCTGCAAAACACAGGGAGGAATAAGCTTGAGATCAGATAAAGACTAATTTCACCTGTGTATTTAAGGCCAAACAGTTTTACAGGACATGCTTAGTTGTACCAATGTTTCCTGTAAAGCTTGGAAAGGGACTTGCTTTCAGATTCCACAGTTCACAAGATGACACACTCTCTGCTCATTGACCTTCCTACGATGGGCAGTCAACATTTGAAAATTCAACACCCACGAGTAGCTTTCATCTGAGTGTGAATCCTTGTGCCGAAAATGAAGGAGCAGATGAGATATATGTAGAGATCCTGAGAGGTGTGCAAAAGCCATCCGTATAGCTGTGTGAGCTGCCTGTCAGGCTGTAAAACTTAGGACCTCACTTCCTGTAGGAGTCAGGTTTGGAACCCTTCCAGCATGGCACCAGTCCTGCTGGGAGCTTAGTTCCTACTAAAGAATTCACTTGAATGGAATTGCTTCTGTCTTTATGGCTTCTATAGCAAACTTGGCTAAAGAGCTAAGCTGGCAAAACTAAGATCAGAGCCGACTACTCACACCATTACAATGAAGTATCTGTTCTCTGCAACGCACATGACTTTTCATATATCTCCCCCAGAGGAAAATCAAAAATGGAGAGGAAAATCATAAAATTATCTGGGTCTAGAATGTAGCACCAATTTTGTGCCAAGGCAAAGTATAGGTGTGTGATTTTTAACCTTCCAAAAATGCAGCTGGTTTGTAAAACAAGGGAAAGATGTTTTTACTTTGTTTAGTTTTGAACATTGTCTAGGCTTGCGTACCATTTATGAGAATTGCATCATCACTGTCTAAGCCCATTTGTGGTATTAGAGCTGTTGATAAAATCTGCACTTATGATTTTCAAATATATCATGATTTTTTCATGTTTGTGATAATTCTGTGGATATGTTTCTTTAGACCTTTTGAAGTGTTAAATCTAGATACAAGTAGTGAAATACTTAATATTCTCTTATTCATCTTTTTCTCCAAAGATTTATTTATTTCATGCATGTGGGTGCACTGTAGCTGTCCTCAGACACATGAGAAAAGGGCATCGGATTCCATTAGAGATGGTTGTGAGCCACCATGTGGTTGCTGGGAATTGAACTCAGGACCTCTGGAAGAGCAGTCAGTGCTCTTAACCATGGAGCAATCTCTCCTGCCCCCTATCTTACTCATCTTAAGTCCATACTTCTTCAAGTACAAGCGCCTGACTATTGCATTAAATTTTCTACTATATGCATGCCACAATGCTTAACTTTATGAAACTCGGTATGGAGATAAATAATAATTATATATTTTTTTCAATTTAGAATCAAATAGAAAGAATTACTAAAATACTAAGACAAGAAAATATTGACTGGATAAAGGTCAAGCTACAATTCTATAATTGTGCTATGCATTTGTGTATCACAACTTTAGCCTATTAAACATGAATTTATGAGAGATGAGCCAGGAAATCATTCTAAATAAACAATTTAACTTTAGGAGTTTCTTACACGAGGTGGAAAGTAGCCATTCTTAGATGTATTGTTTGTGATATTTCCTTCTACTTTCTATATTGCTTCTCCTTTGCTGCACAGCAGTTTCTTACTTTGATGAAATTGTTCTTCTCTCTTTTGCTTCTGTGGCCTGTGATTCTGGTGTTATATGCAAATATTCCCACTAGACACACCCCAAGGGAGTGCTCCCTCTGTGTTTCCAGACAGTAAAATTAGGGTTCAAACACAAAAGAAACAAAGAAAAAAGATACAAGGAAACATTCAAAGGTGATGGATATATTTGTTTCCATGATAACTGTTGTGGTAATAACACTTATGCACATATATGTCCAAACCCATATAACAATAATGTGTCAATAAGGCTGGTGGCGAGGGCAGATGCTGATATAATTCTGATTCAGTCCTCCTAGAAACAGTTCATGAGCTGACACTGGGGAGACATAAGTACTGGTGTTATCACCTTCTGCTTTTATATTCGTGTGGCATCTTCCTCATATAGAAAATAAATTGCTCCTTCAATCTTTTATTTTTAATACCTTCTACTGGGCCATTAGTCTCTGTCTACAATTATGCTAAAAGAGTCTGTGGCTTAAAGAAGTCCTTATTCAACCTTGTTTTGCTCTTAAAACTGCACTTTATCATTAACATCTTCTTCCTTCCTGTATGTCTGGATAGGGCTGTGTATCATCTCTTATCACAGCTAACATTTCTCCATTCTCAGTGACTCGTAATCCATCTTCTGTCCTCAGCACTTTAATGAAAATGCTCTTTCAAACTGACAATGCAGCAGCTTCTCCTCTGCTTTTGTGTCATTGAATTCCTTTGTAGACTCATGTGCATTTATGTTTTTATTGGTACACAATAATTATACACAATAATGGGTTTCATGACTACATTTTCATACATGGACAGCATGGCCCTTTAAGTAGCTCGTTGTACTGGCACTTTATTCTTTTGTTTGCTTTCTGCAAGACTGGTCTCCTCATGCTCTTTTAATCAGTCTCATTAACTCTGACTCATTTATGTATCATAGAAAATTTAATCAATAAAAACATTTTTCTGTATGTATTGTGTCCTTAGCCTTTTCATAGGATTCCTATTCTATTTCCTTATATATCCTGGCTATTTATTTACACATAATATTTCCTTATGGAACTCCAGTATTTTGTGTCTAAAATTGAACTCATCTTTCCTCAAACAAGCTCCTACTCATTTTTTCCTAGGGAGATGTTCACGATTTACAAAATGGATTCCCACGTGGTGTTTCAGGAAACTTCAGAACCTTACATAGGAGATGTCTAGTTGGCAAAATTAGATGACTAGAGGCAAGACTTTGAAAGTCATACTCATTCCTGATTTCTGCTTCATTTTTAGCTTTCTGGTCTGCCATACTACCGACTATCTCCTGTTACCATCAACATGGTCTGAGCTGCTTCTCCAGGATTTCTCTACAATGACAGGCTAGAAATCTCTGAATCTATGAGTCAACTTAATCTTTTCTTCCTTAACTTCCTTATATCAGGAATTATAATCAGGGTGAAATAAATATAACTAATAATAGTTATTTAAACACCCAATATATTATTAAAGCTGAAAATGTAACTCATTCAGACATAATCAATTATCAATCACTACTCATTCTTCTTTACAAAGTCTCATAATTTCACTTCTTACTGCAACCATCACTTTTTCAGGTGCCTATCCTTGCCTACTTCGCTTTGGCATCCATCTGGTCTTCTCAGATGTGGAAAGTGGCAGTTTACAATCAGCTTTTGACTTTTTATCCCTTACTTCACGGTCTGGTACAAGCTACTTAGTCTAGGCAAGCGATTCTGAACCTAACACAACACCTTTTGGGGTCACATATCAGGTATCCTGCATATCAGTTATTTACATTATGATTCAAAACCACGACAAAATTATGGTTATGATGTAACAATGAAGATAATTTTATGGCTGGGGTCAGCACAACAGGAGGAAATGTATTAAAAGGTCACAGCATAGGAAGGTTAAGAACCTCTGGTCTAAATTTTCTTTGTGCTTTAATTTCTTCTTGAACAAAATAAGGAGATCAAATATGTCCATCATATAGATTACCTTGATTAAAAACAATAAAAAGTGCTCCTAAGAGTTCCTAATGTAGGCTAAGTATTGGATGACTGTAATCATTAATCTATAGTTACCCTGGGACTTTTTAGCCATGTTTTTTCTTTTAATTAAAATGCTCTACTGTTCTCTGCTTTTTGGAAAGTTTACAAGTGAGCTAATTATTTAGGTTCATTTGATTTGACAGTTTTGAATATGTTGTGAGAAAAATGATTGACTTTTACCTTGCTCTTGTTGGTGTATTTGGATTAATGATTTCATGATAACAATTACCCTCTATCCATATCAAGATATATATTAAATATTTGTATTTTATAATTTGCATTTATTGGATACTTTGTATTTTGCTCTAGCCATAGTTCCTTCTTAAGAGACAAAGAAATAAGTCTTAATTTTCACTTCAAAAGGAAGTATCAGCTTTGAGAATGATATTTCTTGAAATAGTCCTGCTCGTAGGAGAATATTTTTCTTCAGAAGTACATAGTTTCTTGTGCTATTTATAGTGTATTTCCTACCTTTATACTTTTCCATTTATGTATGTTTTATTGGTGTTTACTGAGTTATTCAAAGGTAAATGATCTCATGTCATTGTTTAGTTGCAATGTGGCTACTCTAGGTGGATAGACTTCCACAACTGCCCCTACTTTCCCTTGTGTGGGACAACCCCTGTGTGTTTTAAGTGGTTGTAAACTAGAGCAGTGCTCAAATTCAGCAAGTGGTCTTGCATAAGAAGAACAAAACCTTGTCATCCTCAGCAATTTTCAGAAAACTTTTTGCAGACAAGTCAGTAGGAAAGTATAAATATTTAGATCTGGAGGGAAACTAGGGATTAAGGAGCAGTGGAGAAAGGTTATAAGATGGAGAAGAAGGTTAGTGTGTTCTGGAGAAGCAACTTCTCCTTTGTCTTCTGCCATTTTACTTTTTCTCTGAGCAAGTGTGTCAGATGCTGGAGGTGGGCAGTCCATTTAACCCATAACCAGAAGTTCTAAACAAACAAGCTAGCAACAGATGAATAGAGAACAACCAGGAAGGTCTCAGGCATCTTACTAATTCAGTAGCACAGTCACTCCATACCACATCAGGGGTTCTAGGCTTCTAAACTTGACTTTCCCCACCATCCTCTTTCTTGGATGACATTCCTTACACTTTGCTCCATCTCTCATTTCCTTCTTTCTCTTGTTTTCTTTGACCTGTTGTTTAAAAGAAACCTAAGATCCTGGTTTCTTAACAGCTGCTGAAGCAGTAGGTGGTGAAGCAACATAAGGCAGGCCTACTATAATGGTGTATAGAGGTCAGAAGATAAATTTTCAGAAAGTAAAATTGCCTACAGACTAGTAATGAATGTGACATGTTGTCATTTGTTTATAAGAAATAAAAAATAAGTCCTTCAAATTGTCTTCTACAATTTAACCCATTTCCCACTGCTCATCGACAATTCCTCACTAGGCATACTTTACCTGTGCATTGCCACAGAATAGAAAGTATACTTTTACGTCAATTACGAAAAGAATAATGATCCCATTGGTTTTGATAGATGAGCTTATCTTATCAGTTAAATCAAATCTGCACGTTGTCAGAATGCTGAAATATTTAACCACATGTTATGGAAGGCTTGCTGAATGCAGTAAGCTTATAAGATATCTGTAGAAATTGGTGACATGATCTCACAATCTTCAAAATGTGATGATCATGTATCTCATTTTACTGAACACGCAATGGGATTTGTTTAATAGTAAAAATGTCAATGAGTGTATGTTGATTTTATAACAGTTTGGTCCCCTATTAGAGGCCAAAATCACTAGTGGTAGTAATCAATGTGAAATCTGATAGGTATCAGAGTTTGCCAAAGGTGTGTCATAAAACCATGTAAGTAATTATTTTATAGGAAAGAAAAGGGAAAGGATTGATATTTTGAACCATGGTGCCTTCTAAAAGCCAAAGGGTATATTCTGACTTGAAATCAACACCACTTTGTGATTAGGCAGTGTGTCCTAGGCTTAATATATTTTTGCATGTGTTCTTACATGTAATTATCCTAAGAGATTTGTGATGATACTAATGCTCAGAAGGATTATGTAAGGAGATCAAAGTCACTCAGCTGGAAATTGATTGCCCAGATTCTAATGCTTTATTTCTGATTCTGAAGCCAGTTCTTATGCTGATTATCCTCATTGAAAAGGAAAGGAATCCTGGGGAAGAAACTCAGCAATAAATTATTGAAAGTTCAAAGTGATAATTCCTCTGAGAGTCAAACAATATAGGAAGGGACCTACTATTGGCTTTAGAGAACTAATATGGTTTGTTTTGTATGAAGGAAGCCAACCAGCGGATACAGGCTAATTCTCACATGGTGAGAGCACGTTGTGGAAAGAAACTTCAGGAGCATTTTGACATTTTTATACATTCAAGATTAAACACAAATTATTCTTTGGTAAGTTATGATTAGTGGCTTTGTCTAACAATGATGTGTGGCAATTGAATTCAGAGTCATGTGACTTCTATTTGTAATATACATTCCTTTTACATTCTGACGACTTGAGGTCTGTCACCGAGAAAAAAGGAACATAATTAGCAATCATCAGTGGGAGTTTAATATTTTAATTCTCCAGCTGTTGTGCAAAATGTTTTGTGCAATATATTCAATTAGTTATAAAATAGGGAATCAGAATAATGCATCTATATTATAGAGTCTTTGAAACATGCCCTTTAGGTAGAAATTGATGGGTAGACTCCAGCTTCTTGCTACTATTGCAAGAAAGTTCAGATATTGAAAGTTTTTCAAAGTATTCCTCATATTGATTGGGGAACATTAAATAAAGTCATATGGTGACAGTAAAATCATAAAATAGGAGATTTAATAGGAATTAAAATTTAGATAGAAATTATAATTTTTTACTATAATTTAAAAATTAATGTATAATCTCAAATATCTGTCTATCTCATTGGGCAATAAATAAAATTCAATAACTAATGATAATTTGGGTTTGTTCAAATTATGACAAATAATTAAAATATTTAATATGTGAACAATTTACAATTAGAAAACACTATTCTAAGAAAATGGGGGAAATTCACAAGAGAATGTTAACGTAAGTATATGTTTCAAGAAATTCCTTCAATAACTGAAGAAGAAGGAAGGAAAGGAGGAGGAGGAAGAGGAAAAAGAAAAGGAAACAAAAAGCTCTTGGAAAGACACATACCATGCCTTTTGTCTTCCATAATTTTGATACAGAAATGATAATATAAATAAACTAGACCACACGTAGATCTACATACCAGTGATCTTTTCATTTGAGAGGCTGAGGCATGAGGAACAGGAATTTAAAGACAGCCTATATACTACATGGTGAAACCTTATCTCAGCGTGTGCCAGAAATGGATCACACTTTGTTCAGTTATTGTTTAAAGGCATCCCCTGGAATCCCTATAACACCACAAGCTATTGCCACAGCCATTGCTTGTTATCTACACCTTGATGGCAGGTTCGTTCCTGAAGACAACACTTATATCATCAAACAATGAGAAATCAAGCTTGTGTCGACCTAGAAGCCTCATGCCTACTGGCTAGCATTTGTGGCCTTGGAAGATACTCTCCACACTGCTGGAGGAGAAAGATGCTCATGAATATCTCACAGCAAACATCTGACCTACACTAGTGACCTTTCTGCAAGATATCCTGGTGCAATAAAGGCACAAATGTTATGACAGTAATCAATAACTTTTAATAATTGTAAACAAGGCTTACTTCATGAGATGGAACCTAATCAGCTAAAGTGGCCAATAACCTGAGACTAGATAGACTGTAGATCAAGCAGAAAACCTACTACTATTATTTTTCTAAAATAATATAGAAATTAAATGGTTTCTAGTTACATATTGCTATAACTATAGATAGTGTCTTCCTCTGCCCTCATCATGCAAGAGATGGGACTTAACATGGCGACCCACAACTGGATGATGTACAAACCATAAAAGACCTGAGAGTACTTCATTCTAAATAGATTGTCGTCATCAAAGCTCTGTTCTCAAGGCTCAGGGATCATTAAGAAGAGGTGGTGGAAAGATTGGGCCAGAGGTGATAGAGAACACAAGGAATCAGTGTCTTCCCGACACAAGACAGGTCACACATATGAACATTCAAAGACTGTGGAAGCATGCACAAGACCTGCAACATTGATGACTATGCCTTCCTAGTGTTAAAAATTAAACCGTGTGGGGCTGAAGAGATGGCTCAGGGGCTAAAAGCACTGACCTGAGCTCAGTGATGTCCTGAGTTCAATTTCCAACAACTATATGGTGAGTCACAACCATCTGTAACAGGATCCGATACTCTTTTCTGTTATTTCTGAAGACAGCTACAGTGTACTCACATACATAAAAATATATAAAAACATAAAAAGTAAGAGTCTTTAAGAAAAGCAGTGTACAATTTTGATTTTCATATTCTTAACATTACTAAAAAGGATTAAAATTACTTAGTTCAGTTGTTTATTTACATCTTTGGACATCTGGTGATGTTAGAATCAAATAAATTCAAACACAAATTATTGTGTATTATTCCATTTAATATTTTTTAACTTTCATTGCAAAAATGTTATTAATAGCTTGTTATTATCATGATTTTCACATATTTTCTATTGTTATTTCAGGTTTGCTTCCAGTGAGGAAGACTAAAAATGTTATCTGTAAAATTTTATAAATTTTGTATGATTTTATTCAATATTAATGCAAAATCAAAACTTTCTCATTTTTAATGAGTCACTTTTTAAAGTTTTTTAATCAATTAAGCTAATTCTATTTAATGAAAACATGTAATGCTTAAATACTTCATTTCTTTAAAGAAGTTTTCGCTCTCTTTGAGAATTTCATATATGTATAAAATAAAATCTGATGATATCCACCGCAGCATTTCTCCCCTCCAAATTCATAACACACCCCTTCTCCAAAACTCATGCTCCCTTCTCCCCTTTCTTCTTCTTTTATATCCCATTAATCTAATTAAAGCTGTTCACGTGCCCATGAATGTGGGGCCTTCTCCTGGAGGACAACCTCCCAGGGGCTGCACTCGAGAGGAAACTGACCCTCCGTCTCCCAGACACCATCAGCTGTGAATCCTTTCCCATTTAAGAGTTGGATCTTATGAGCCCCTCCTTCATCCCTGCTGGAAATGTTACTGCATTAACTTTGTGAAGATCTTGTGCAGGCAGCCACAGCTGCTGTGACATCAAGAGTGCATGAATCATGCCATGTCCAGAGGACAGTATTTCATGGAACACCAAAATCTCTGGCTCTCCCATTCTTTCTCCCCACTTTTCTGAGATATTTTTTGAACCTTGATGAGAAGGGGAGTTGATATAGATGTCTAACTGAGGACCACTTAGGACCAGGCTCTCAGTAGTCAGTTGTTCTCAGCACTTTCCCCATTTATGACTCTTTGCATTAATTTCTGCATACCTCAAAAAAGAAGCTTTTCTGATCAGGTTTGGGAACAGCACTAATTTATGGGTATAAATATAAATAGTTATAAGGCATTTTAATGATTTGATCTTTTAGCAATGTAACAGTATTAAACTCTCCCATAGGGTCTAGGAGCTCCCAAAGCCATGGGCTTTTTACCAGTTTTACAGTGCAAACATGAATTCTTTCCTGTGGATAAAGCATCATATCCATTGAGGAGGTGATTGGTTACTTCTATAGCTAGTGGATACATTTGGTCTAGGAGATTAGTATTGAAACATGTAGGGTGTAATGTTGTCTAAGGCCATTCATGTCTTTTCTTCCAAAGTGATCTTGGTAGCACATTCTGGCACTTTGAGATCTGGTTACAGAATAAGAACTTTCCCAGTCATGTAAAGATTGATTTTTTCATGTCTTGCAATCAAAATATATGGTGTTTTGGTTCTAAGATTTTGATCATGTTACATTGGACAGCCAGGAGCAAATGTCAATAACCTGTGTTGTTTTGGATACTGATGAGCATCAACTGATCGATAACCCCTAGAGAGGTATCCTGAGCCTGGTGTTGAGGTTGTCATTTTAAAACCCATGCTCTCTGGTAGCAGCATCATCCATTCAGGTAGGATGCCTCCATTAAATTCCTTTAAAATAAACTTACATTTGAAAGTGATCTGACAGACTAGTGGATTTCTATAAAGCTTTTTCACATATTTATAAGCTTGGCTAAACTACACCCTCCTCTCCCCATCTCTCACTCCTATCCCTGTTTAGTACTTTAATCCTTAGTATTCCTTCTTACATCTTTCTTTTTCTTTTATTAAAAATACAGGTTTTTCAAGTACTATACTTTGATTATGGTTCCTCCTCCCTCTACTCCAAGTTCCTCCCTACCTCCTTTCCAAATTGAATTAATCTCTTTCTATCTCTAATTAAAAAAAGCAAATAGGAATCTAAGGGATAATAATAAAATATAAAATAACACGATAAGACAATAACAAACAGATTGGAATAGGACAAAACAACCAAGCAAACAAACTAAAAGAAAAAGATGTAGACAGATACACTTACTACACATTCAGGGATCTCACAAAATGCACAAAACTGGAATCCATGCTCTGTATAGAAAACCTGTAGAGTAAAATAAATAAATAAAAAAATTTAATAAAATCTGATACATTGTGACACAAATGAATGTTATATATTTTTAAACTGGATAAATTTGCAAGGAACAAATCGCTCTTTTGGTAGGCTGTGAGATGACTAAGCACAGCGGCTCCTTACCAGAGGCATTATGTCACATACTTAGCCTTTTTGTGGGAGAATGCGTAAACGTTACTTTGTTGCACTGTTCAAGCATATAATTGTTAGATTTGGGGGTTTGAGAGGATTAGTTGGGGTAAGAAAGAGGCACTGAGTTGAATCATCCTTCAGGCAAGTGCTCTCAGAACACCTGCAGGCAGGCGGCACAGCAGGACAGGGGACTGAAGTAGAAAGTTTCCAACCTGTCTGGGGAATTCAGAAACTGCTCTTTTAAGGTCCCCTGTGAGAGGATTAGGTGAGGGAAGCAGTGTTGTGACAAGAGGAAAGGAGTCTAAGGTTGACTGACACCTTCTAACTAGACTAACAGACACTGTGTTTTCTTGTATTTCTAGCTTAGGGAAGCATTTGAAGTCTCAAGGACATATCTGGACAAGGGGCATCTGGAAGAACAAAAAGCCTAGTTAGTTTTCTTTTGTGTTTTAAGTCTTTCTTTGGGGACAGTTTTTATTCTTCCTGAATTATAACCTTTAAAATTTACTTCAGAAAAGGTCGATTTTCTTTAAGTTCTCTTTGATTTTTTTTTCTAGAAAAGGGAATTTTGAATGAAAGAATAGCTCAATGTCAGACAATAAATTCAGATTTGAAATCTCTTAGCACTTCAATTTATTGTTACATTGAGTTTTCTATTGCTGTACTGAGAAAGTCTATTTTCTATTAAGTGGTCATTCGTTTTATATATTTAAAAATATTTTTAAATAACTCTTTATGAAGTCCAGAAAAGTTGAAAAAAATAAAACCAAGGAGAACACAAGGAATAGCTAGCAAATGCTTTTTAAAATCTCTGTATCTTATAAACTATGGGATACACCTTGACATTTCTGTACATGAATACCATTATACTCTATAGTCACAAGAGAAAGATGGAGGGAGGGAACTGGGGGGGGAGAGGGGATAGTCAGGGAGATGAGGGGGTTCAGGATCAGGTGTGGGGAGGGGCAGGAGCGATGGCCAAATGGCCATGAGAAGGAATGGAATTCAACAACTTACAGGTGTGGAGGTGAGGGGAATCTCCAGGACAAAGATCTGGGATAACAGAGGCACCCAAGATTCAATGGGAGTAACCTTAGTTGTGACTCATTACATTGGGATTATGCAATCTGAAGAGGACACTTCCTGTAGCCAGACAAGTTCCCCAGTGGAGCTATATAGACACCAACCCACCCACAAAACTTTCAACCCCAAATTTATTCTGTCTACAAGAAATGCAGGGATGAGTAATGAAGCAGAGACTGAGGGAATAGTCAACGGATAACCGGCTCTGACACTATTAATGATACTCTTATGCTTGCAGACAGGATCCTAGAATGGCGGTCCTCTGAAAAGCTCCACCCAGCATCTAATTCAGACAGATGCAGAGACCCACAACCAAACAGTGGATGGAGCTTGGGGACTCTTATGGAAGAACAGGAAGAAGGGCTGTGGATCCTGAAGTGGATAGGAACTCCACAGGAAGATCAACAGAGTCAACCAACCTGGACTCTTGGAGCTCTCAGAGACTGAATCATCCACCAACATCTATATTTATATACACACAGGCTGGACCTAGGCCTCCCTGAACATGTTTAGCAGATGTGCAGGACGTGCAGCTTGGTCTTCATGTGGGTCCCAAACAACTGGAGCAGAGGCTATCCCAAAAGCTGTTGACTGATATGTTCTTGTAGCTGGGCTGCCTTGTCTGGCCTCAGTGGGAGAGGAAGCACCTATCCTATGAAGTGGCAGGGTTGAGGGGGGCACTCAGAGGAGAAAAAGATGGAGAAAAGATTGTGGGAGGGAGGACTGGGAAGAGAACAGTGAGCAGGATGTAAAGTGAATATGTAAAAAAATGTTGACTGAAAATAAAGGTTAACATTATAGTACCTGCCTCGTTTGTCAAGTTCAGTTATCAGGACTTCAACAAATGAATGTCCCTAAAGATTGTACACAATGCTTAGTCTGACAATTACTTTCAGCAAAGTGTAAGGACACAATATCAACAAGCGAAAATCAGAAACTTTTGTATGTTCCAACAATAAAGTACCAAAGAAATAAGTAAGGACATCTAAGCAAAGATATAAATGATCTCGATGATAAAAACCATATTTTTCTGGCAATTTTATACTGGTAAGATTTGTTTTTATTTTTCTTCATGTATTCATGTGTGCTGTGTGAGAGCGTGCCATCTGTGCTCAAGGAAGCCAGAAGAGGATGTACAATCTACTAACTAGAGTTAGCCTTGTAGATATCTGTAGGCTTCCCAGACTGGGTGCTGAGGACGGATTTGCATCTTTGGAAAAGCTGTAACTCTCTTACCATGACTAAAAACATGGCTCCCTGGTTAAGAGAGAGCCTCCATAGCGATTCAGTAGTTAATGGGCTAGATTACATTCCCCTCAGCAGTGTATAAGCGGCCTTCTGTCCTTATATATTTTCTAGCATTTTTTTTGTTTGTTTGTTTTTTTGATAGATATTCTGACTTGGGAGACACAGAATCTACAGTTGGTTTTAAATTTTGCTTTCCCAAGGGCTAAAGTTGTTGAACATGTTTCAAATACTAATTGGCCATTCGTATTACTAGTAATCCATCTAATAATTGGTATTTAAAATTTACATTTCTGTATATGTCTTGCATATTAATGCCCTTTCTGATGTGTGCTAGCAACGACTTGTTTCTCATTCTGTAGACAATCTCTTTACACTGCTGATTGACTGTTTATTTTCCTGTGCAGAAGCTTCATTACTTCTAGTAATCAAATTTGTCAATTTCTAGGGATATATGCTATGATATTGGAATTCTGTTCAGATAATTCTTGCTTATGTCTGTATGTAGAAATGCCTTTCCAGATTTATTCTTGGATTTTTAAAGTTTCAGGTCTTCAATAAAGGTCTATAATTATTTTTTCTCTATAAAACTGTTTATTTTTCTTTTTTCCCCTATCTTTATTAAATTGGGTATTTCTTACTAACATTTCAATTGTTATTCTCTTTCCCGGTTCCCATGCAAACATGTCCATAGCCCCTCCCCCTCCCATTCTATATGGGTGTTCCCCGCCTAATCCAACCCCTCCTCACATTACCAACCACCCCCCCAAGAATCTCGTTCACTGGGGGTCCAGCCTCGGCAGGACCCAGGGCTTCCCCTTCCACTGGTGCTCTTAGCTATTCATTGCTACCTATGAGGTTGGAGCCCAGGATCAGTCCATGTATTGTCTTGGGGTAGTGGCTTAGTCCCTGGAAGCTATGGTTGGTTGGCATTGTTGTTCATATGCAGTCTCAACCTTCTTCAGCTCATTCAGTCCTTTCTCTGATTCCTTCAGCAGGGGTCCTGTTTTCAGTTCAGTGGTTTGCTGCTGGCATTCGCCTATGTATTTGCCATATTCTGGCCGTGTCTCTCAGGAGAGATCTACATCTGGTTCCTGTTGGCCCGCACTTCTTTGCTTCATCCATCTTGTCTAGTTTGGTGGCTGTATATGTATGGGCCACATGTGGGGAAGGCTCTGAATGGATGTTCTATTTTTCTTCTATTAGTTTGAGTGTATCTGGTTTGATGTGGAGGTCCTTGATCCACTTGGACTTAAGCTTTGTACAGGGTGATAAGAATGGATCGATCTGCCTTCTTCTACATGCTGACCTCCAGTTGAACAAGCACAATTTGCTGAAAATGCTATCTTTGTTCTATTGGATGTTTTTTAGCTCTTTGTCAAAAATCAAGTGCCCATAGGTGTGTGGGTTCATTTCTGGGTCTTCAATTCTATTCCACTGGTCTATCTGTCTGTCTCTGTACCAATACCATGCAGTTTTTATCACTATTGCTCTGTAATATTGCTTGAGATCTGGGATAGTGATTCCCCCTGAAGTCTTTTATTGTTGAGGATAGTTTTAGCTATCTGGTTTCTTTGTTATTCCAGATGAATTTGCAAATTGTTCTAACTCTATGAAGAATTGGGTTGGATTTTTAATGGGGATTGCATTGAATCTGTAGATCACTTTTGGTAAAATGGCCATTTTTACTATATTAATCCTGCTAATCCATGAGCATGGGAGATCTTTCCATCTTCTGAGATCTTCTTCAATTTCTTTCTTCAGAGGCTTGAAGTTCTTATCATACAGATTTTTCACTTGTTTGGTTAAAGTCACACAGAGGTATTTTATATTATTTGGGACTATTCTGAAGGGTGTCATTTCCCTAATTTCTTTCTCAGCTTGTTTCTCTTTTGTGTAGAGGATGGCTACTGATTTATTTGAGTTAATTTTATACCCAGCCACTTTGCTGAAGGTGTTTATCAGGTTTAGTAGTTCTCTGGTGGAACTTTTGGATCAATTAAATATACTATCATATCATCTGCAAATAGTGATATTTTGACTTCTTTTTTTTTTCCAATCTGCTTAATCCCTTGATCTCTTTTTTTGTTGTCCTGATTGCTCTGGCTAGAACTTCAAGAACTATATTGAATAAGTAGGGGAGAGGAGGGCAGCCTTGTCTAGTCCCTGATTTTAGTGGGATTGCTTCAAGTTTTCTCTCCATTTAGTTTAATGTTTTGCTGTATATGGCTTTTACTATGTTTAGGTATGGGCCTTGAATTCCTATTCTTTCCAGGGCTTTTATCATGAAGGGGTGTTGAATTTTGTCAAATGCTTTCTCAGCATCTAATGAAATGATCATGTGGTTTTGTTCTTTCAGTTTGTTTATATAATGGATCACGTTGATGGTTTTCCTTATATTAAACCATCCCTGCATGCCTGGGATGAAGCCTACTTGATCATGGTGGATGATTGTTTTGATGTGCTCTTGGATTCAGTTTTCAAGAATTTTATTGAGTATTTTTTTTGTCGATATTCATAAGGGAAATTGGTCTGAAGTTCTCTTTCTTTGTGGGTCTTTGTGTAGTTTAGGTATAAGAGTAATTGTGGCTTCATAGAAGGGATTCCGTAGGACTCCGTCTGTTTCAATTTTGTGGAAGAGTTTGGATAGTACTTGTAGGAGGTCTTCTATGAAGGTCTGAGAGAATTCTGTACTGAACCCATCTGGACCTGTGCTCTATTTGGTTGGGAGACTTTTAATGACTGCTTCTATTTCCTTAGGAGTTATGGGGTTGTTTAAATGGTTTGTCTATTCCTGATTTAACTTCAGTACCTGGTATTTGTCTAGGAAATTGTCCGTTTCCTCCAGATTTCCAAGTTTTCTTGAACATAGGCTTTTGTAGTAGGATCTGATGATTTTTTGAATTTCCTCTGATTCTGTAGTTATGTCTCCCTTTTCATTTCTGATTTTGTTAATTTGGACACACTCTCTTTGTCCTCTGGTTAGTCTGGCTAAGGGATTATCTGTCTTGTTTATTTTCTCCAAGAACCAGCTTTTGGTTCTGTTGATTCTTTCTATGGTCCTTTTTGTTTCTACTTTGTTGATTTCAGCCCAGAGTTTGATTACTTCCTGCCTTTTACTCCTCCTGGGTGTATTTGCTTCTTTTTGTTCTAGAGCTTTTAGGTGTGCAGTCAAGCTGCTGACATATGCTCTTTCCTGTTTCTTTCTGCAGGCACTCAAGAGCTATGAGTTTTCCTCTTAGCACAGCTTTCATTGTGTCCCATAAGTTTGGGTATGTTGTACCTTCATTTTCATTAAATTCTAAGTCTTTAATTTCTTTCTTTATTTCCTCCTCGACCAGGTTATCATTGAGTAGAATATTGTTCAACTTCCATGTATATGTGGGCGTTCTTCCCTTATTGTTATTCAAGACCAGCTTTAGCCCATGGTGGTCTGATAGGACGCATTGGATTATTTCTATCTTTCTGTATCTCTTAAGGCCTGTTTTGTGACCAATTATATGGTAAAATTTTAAGAAATTACCATGAGGTGTTTAGAAGATGGTTTATCCTTTTGTTTCAGGAGAAAATGTATAAATATCCATTAAGACCATTTGGTTCATGACTTCTATTAGTTTGTCTATGTCTCTGTTTCATTTCTGTTTACATGATCTGTCCATTGATGAGAGAGGGGTGTTGAAATCTCCCACTATTATTGTGTGAGGTGCAATGTGTGCTTTGAGCTTTAGTAAGGTTTCTTTTATGTATGTAGGTGCCCTTGTATTTGGAGCATAGACATTTAGGATTTAGAGTTCATTTTGGTGCATTTTTCCTTTGATGAATATGAGGTGTCCTTCCTTATCATTTTTGATGACTTTTAGTTGAAAATTGATTTTATTCAATATTAGAATGGCTACTCCAGCTTGCTTCTTCTGATCATTTGCTTGGAAAGTTGTATTCTACTACACGGAGGTAGTATCTGTCTTTGTCCTGAGGTGTGTTACCTGTAGGCAGCAAAATTCTGTGTCCTCATTACATATCCAGTTTGTTTATGTGTCTTTTTATTAGGAATTGAGTCCATTGATATTGAGAGATATTAAGTAATAGTGATTGTGGTTTCCTGTTATCGTCGTATTTGGAGGTGAGATTAAGTTTGTGTGCTTTTCTTCTTTGTTTTGTTTCAAAATGATTAGTTTCCTGCGTTTTCTAGGGTGTTGCTTGCCTCCTTGTGTTGGGCTTTACCATTTATTATCCTTTGTAGGGCTGGATTGTAGAAAGATATTGTGTAAATTTGGTTTTGTCATGGAATATCTTGGTTTCTCCATCTATGTTAATTGAGGGTTTTGCAGGATACAGTAGCCTGGGCTGGCATTTGTGTTCTCTTAGGGTCTGTATGACATCAGTCCAGGATCTTCTGGCCTTCATAGTTTCTGGCGAAAAGTCTGGTGTGATTCTGATAGGTCTGCCTTTATATGTTACTTGACCTTTTTCCCTTATTGCTTTTAATATTCTTTCTTTGTTTTGTGCATTTGGTGTTTTGACTATTATGTGATGGGAGGAGTTTCTTTTCTGGTCCAATCTATTTGGAGTTCTGTAGGCTTCTTGTATGCCTATGGGCATCTCTTTCTTTAGGTTAGGGAAGTTTTCTTCTATGATTTTGTTGAAGATATTTACTGGTCCTTTGAGTTGGGAGACTTCACTCTCTTCTATACCTATTATCCCTTAGGTTTGATCTTCTCATTAAGTCCTGGATTTCCTGTATGTTTTGGGCCAGTAGCTTTTTCCGTTTTACATTATCTATGACAGTTGTGTCGATGATTTCTATGGAATCTTCTGCTCCTGAGATTCTTCTATCTCTTCTATTCTGTTGGTAATGCTTGTATCTACCTCTCCTTGTCTCTCCTTTGTTTTTCTGTATCCAGGGTTGTCTCCCTTTGTTCTTTCTTTATTGTTTCTAAATCCATTTTCAATTCCTTCACTTGTTTGATTCTGTTTTCCTGTAATTTTTTCTGGGATTTTTGTGTTTCCTCTCTAAGGGCTTCTACTTATTTACTTGTAATTTCCTGCATTTCTCTAAGTGAGTTCTTTATGTCTTTCTTAAAGTCCTCCATTATCATGATTGAATGTGATTTTAAATCTAGATCTTGCTTTTCTGGTGTGTTTGAATATTCAGTGTTTGCTTTGGTAGGAGAATTGGGCTCTGATGATGCCCTGTAGTCTTGGTTTCTGTTGCTTTGGTTCCTGTGCTTGCCTCTCACCATCAGATTGTCTCTGGTGTTGCCTTGTTCTGCTATTTCTGGCAGTGGCTTGACCATCCTATATGCGTGTGTGTCAGGAGTGCTGTAGACCTGTTTTACTGTTTTCTTTCAGCCAGTTATGGGAATGGAGTTTCTGCTTTCAGGTGTGTAGTCATTCCTGTCCACTGGCTTTCAGCTGTTCTTGTTGGGCATGTGTCCCTAGTCCGCCAGGCAGGTCACTTGGAGTAGAAAACTTGGTCTTGCCTCTCGTCTAGGGACTGAAGTCGCTCCTCAGGGCTGGGTTTCAGTTCTTTGTGAGTGCAGCAACCAGAAGGGCCTGTCCCTACTTTTGGATCCCTGTGCACTCGGGGCCCTGATGGTGCTTGGTGTTTTCTTCTAGAGTCAGAAATGTGGGCAGAGAGTAGTCTCCTCTGGTTTCCCAGGCATGTCTGCCCCTCTGAAGGTCTAGCTCTCCCTCCGACGGGATTTGGGTGCAGGGAGCTGTTTGACCGGGTCCCTTCAGATCCCAGCGCAGTCTGGACGGCAGGGCTCCTGCAGCTTGAGTGCCTCTATCTTTCTATTCCCAGAGGTCATATACAGTTTCCTCTTGGGTCAGGGATGTGGGCAAAGGTGGACAGAAGTGGCGGTCTCTCCTGCCCTGCAGTCTCAGGAGTACCCACAGGTCTGGACAATGAGCTCTCTCCCACGAGGTTTGTGAACCTATAATTACTTTAGTTTGTGTGTGTGTATGTGTGTGTTTGTGTGTGTGTATGTTTGTGTCTGTGTGTGTTTGTTGTGTGTGTGTGTGTGTGTGTGTGTGTGTTTTCAAGGCAAGAAATATGACAAGTTTCTTTCTTCTACATGCTGAAAGTCAGATTTCCCAGACTCCTTTATTAATGGGTCTATTGTTTCCAATGTTTGCTTTCGGCAACATTGTGAAAATTAGGTACTATTATGGTTTTAGTTTATTTAAGGGTCCTGTATTTTTTTTATCAGTTTACATCCCTATTTGGTGATAGTACTATACCACATTTGTTACTATGCGTCTGTAATATAAATTTGGAATTGTGATATCTCTAACATTGCTCTTTGTGTTAATAATTACCTCAGCCATTTTGGGACTTTTGACCTTCTTCATTCTTTTTAGGATTGCTCTTCTCATTTCTGTAAAGACTAGCATTGGAGTTTTTATGAGGATTGTATTGAATCTGTACACTGGGTTGGAGGTATAGCCACTGCTATAATACATTATCTATTCATGAACATGGACAATCATTCTGCCTTCTAATGTCTTCAATTTTTTCCTTTTTTATTGGATTTTTAAAATTTACATTTCAAATGTTATCCCCTTTTCAGTTTCCTATCCATAAACCCGCTATCCCATCTCCCCTTCCCCTTCTTCTATAAGGGTGTTTCCCCACCCACTCATCATTTCCTGCCTCCCAGCCCTGACATTTCCCTATACTGGAGGGTCAGCCTTGGCAGGACCAAGAGTTTCTCCTGCCATTGGTGCCCAACAAGGCCACCATCTGCTACATATGCAGCTGGAGCCATGAGCCTGTCCATGTGTACTCTTTGGATGGTGGTTTAGTTCCTGGGAGCTCTGGTTGGTTGGTGTTGTTGTTCTTATGGGGTTGCAAGTCTCTTCAGCTCCTTTAATCCTTTCTCTAGCTCCCTAATGGGGACCCCATTCTCAGTTCAATGGTTGGCTGTGAGCATTCACCTCTGTATATGTCATGCTCTGGCAGAGCTCTCAGGAGACAGTTATGCCAGGCTCCTGTCATCAAGCACTTCTTGGCATCAGCAACATTGTCTGGGTTTGGTGGCTGCATGTATATGGGCTGAATCCCCAGGTGGGGCAGTCTCTGAATGGCCATTCCTTCAGTCTCTCCTCCAATCTTTTTCTCTGTATTTCCTCCTATTAATATAATGTCTTCTTTAATTCCTTTCTCTACATTGTCTTAAATTTTTGTTGGAGAGATCTTTCACTTCGTACATTATATTTACTTTTGGATATTTTTAAAGCTATTGTGAATGGGTTTTTTCCCTATGATTTCATTTTTGGTGAGTTTCTCAGTGATATATATATATATACATATATATATATATATTGTGTGGATGTGTGTGTGTGTGTGTGTGTGGGTGTGTGTGTGTGTGTGTGTGCGCGTAGGGGGGTGTATGTGACATGTGTGATTTCTGATAGAGGTAAAAAGAGGGCATTGGTTTTCCTGGAGCTGGAGTTACAGGTAGTTTTGAGTTGACATGGTGTGTGTGTGCTAGGAACACAGTAAGTCTTCCTAAACATTGAACTCTCTATCCAGCCTGACTACTAACTTTTGTATGATGATTTTGCATCACGGTATTTTTTAAAATTGTATTTATTTATTTTTTTAAATTTTATTTTCTTGGGTATTTTATATATTTACATACCAAAATGTTCCCCCCTTTCCCTCCACTTGTGTACTCCCTCCCCCTGATTGTATGAGAATGTTCCCACTCCCACCCACCCACTTTCACAGGATCAAGGGCTTCACAGGATCATGGGCTTTTCCTCCCATTGATGCCAGACAATGCCATCCTCTGCTACATATGTGGCTGGAGTCATGGGTCCCTTTATGTGTACTCATTTGTTGTTGGTTTAGTCCCTGAGAGCTCTGGTGGGGTCTGGTTGGTTGATATTGTTGTTCTTCCTATGGGGTTGTAAACCCTTTCAGATCCTTCAGTTTTTTCTCTTAACTCCTTCATTGGGGTCCCCATGCTCAGTTCAGTGGTTAGCTGCAAACATCTTCATCTGTATCACTGGGGCTTCTGTTAGCAATCACTTCTTGGCATCAGCAATAGTGACTGGGTTTGATGGCTGTATATGGGATGCATCCTCAGGTGGGGCAATCTCTGGATGACCTTTTCTTCAGTCTCTGCTCCAGTCTTTGTCCCTGTTACCAGGAACCGATTCTATTAGACAGTAGGGTCAATGTACCCTTCACTATTCATTTACCTAAGTGGGCATTTAACATTTGTCTCTATCCATGATTAAATTCTTCTCCAGTATTAGAAAAAGAAATCTTCCTTCTGCTAGAAAGTGCATTTTAGCTATCAAATCGTGTCCCTTTGATAGGATTATAAAATTAACTGATAGAAGGCCTCGCCACAGTTTTCTTTGGTTAACAGATACATTGCAGTTTGTGACAATTCTGTTCAGCATGCCACATCCTTTAGTAGCAAATGTCACTTTGTCTCAAAGAACTTTTATCACTAAAACCACTAGATCTTAAATGAGAGAAATTGTGTCCCTTGTTATTCAATAGTCAAAGGCATTTTTTGGACCTGTGTCTCATCATAGTGAATGTTTGCATGGCCTGACAAGCAGATGGGGACATCACTGATTATAATCCCCAAGGAATGGTGTCTTTCTTTCTTTTTTTATTTGAAAATTCTTTACAAGTCAAATCCATTCAAACACTGATGAGAAACATCAAAGCTTTTGGGGGAAGTTTGAAGCTACGTATTCTTTGGTTTCAAGCTAAACAAACCTATGTGGGTGGCCTCAGTAAGTTTATTTGCTTAAGACTTATCATTGGTCTTGTCCTTGATTGCAGGAGGTACTTAGGAACTGAGTTATCTTTAAAACAGTTGAGATGTCACATACAGGTGAGTAAGAAAGTGAAGCTTTAGATCACTTGAAGTGCAGAAAAGAACAAAGGAAAGGCTAATTTTTTTTTTTCTCTCTGTCTGTGTCTGTGTGTTTAGTGGTATAAGACTGGGATAAAGACTAGGAAACTTTTATTTCTCTTAATTAAGGATCCACAAAATAGGTATAAGTGGCAAATATGGACCACATTTCTATGTAAGTTTGTGTTCTATACAGTGGAGCCTTGGCATACTAAGGCTGATCATGCATACTGAACAAGATAGTAATGCAACAGCAATCCATGTTTATTAAGCACCTATGCTTCAACTGGCACTGCTATGAGCCATTTACATGTATTAACAAAATGAATTTTCAGTACAACTGCTAGTTGCTTAATACTGATATTCATATTTCACAGATGAAGCTGAATCTCAGAGTTCAAAAAAAAAATCAAAGTTACAAAGGTAGTAGAGGAACTTATGATTTAAACCCAGATGCATGGCTCCTGTGCTCTACATTGTCTCCATTTCTTCAGAATTCTTACCTAAACTATCCTTAGATATATCAAGGACATTTCTGCTGCTTTTGGGGGATAGAGGCCACACTTCAGGACAGGTCCCATATTCAGGAGTCGTAAGCCAACACAAACCAGACAGCGTATTTGTTGGTTTGTTTAAAGAAAGACAAAGAAATTGAAGTTCAGTGGGTGGGTAGGGAGGTGGGAGTAGATCTTGGACGAGTTGGGATAGAGGAATGTACATGGTTAAAACAAAATGTGCAAAATTTCTACAGAAGAAGCAAAAATATAACTAAAAAATAATTGGGAAATCCAGGATTTTGTGTGTCAGTTTGTCATTGATCTCATCTCTGTGGAATTTTGTTCAAATATTCCCCATCTACATAAATAAAAAATGAAATCACAAGTGCTTCTGCCCCCTTTCTCTTTTGATTTACATGACGTATATATTCTCTTCTAAATTTATTTCTTTTTTATTGGATATTTCATGTATTTATACTTCAAATGTTATCCTCTTTCCCTGTTTCCCCCCCTCTCATCTCCTCTCCCACTGCTTCTGTGAGGTTGTTCCCCCTCCCACCTACCTACTCCCACTTCAACACCCTGGCTTTCCCTACTCTGGGGCATCAGCCATCACAGGACCAAGGGCTTCTCCTCCCATTGATTCTGAACAAGGCCATTCTCTGCTACATATATGTCTAGAGCCATGGGTTTTTCCATGTATACTCTTTGGTTAGTGGTTTAGTCTCTGGGAGCTCTGGGGTGTCTGGTTGGTTGATACTGTTGCTCTTCCTATGGGGTTAAAAACCCCTTCAGCTGTGTCAGTCCTTTCTCTACTCCTCCATTGGGGTCCGTGTGCTCAGTCTCATGATTAGCTACAAGCATCCTCATCTTTATCAGTAAGGCTCTGGCAGATCCTCTCACATCAGGCAAACACTTCTTGGCATCAGCAATAGTGAATGGGTTTGGTGGATACATTTGTGATGGATCCCCAGGTGAGGCAGTCTCTAGATGGCTTTCCTTCAATCTCTGCTCCACTCTTTGTCCCTGAATTTCTTCCCATGAGTATTTTGTTTCCCCTTCTAAGAAGGATAGAAGCATCCACATTTTGGTTTTACTTCTTCCTGAGATTGATATGGTCAGTGGATTGTTTCTTGGGTATTCTGATCTTTTGGGCTAATATCCACATATCAGTGAGTCCATGCCATGTGTGGTCTTTTGTGACTAAGTTACCTCACTCAGGATATTTTCTAGTTCCATCCATTTGCCTAACAATTTCATGAAGTCATTGTTTTTAATAGCTGGGTAACACTCCATTGTATCAATGTACTACATTTCCTGTATCAATTCTTCTGTTGAAATACATCTAGGTTCTTTGCATCTTCTGGCTATTATAAATAAGGCTGCTATGAACATAGTGGAGCATGTGTCCTTGCTATGATGTTGGAGCATCTTTTGTTATATGCTCAGGAGTGGTATAAAATGGACCTAAGATAGCACTATGTTCAATTTTCTGAGGAAACTCCAGGCTGATTTCCAGAACAGTTGTATCAGCTTGCAATCCCACCAAAAATGGAGGAGTGTTCCTCTTCTCCACATCCTCTCCAGCATCTGCTGTCACCTGAGTTTTTGATCTTAGCCATTCTGACTGGTAGGAGGTGGAATCTCAGAGTTGTCTTAATTTGCATTTCCCTGATGACTAAGGATATTGAACATTTCTTTAGGTGCTTCTCAGCTATTGCATATTCCTCAGTTATTTGGAATAACAAAAAAACCCAGGATAGTGAACACTATTCTCAACAATAAAAGAACTTCTGGGGGAAAGTACCATTCCTGACCTCAAGCAGTATTGAAAAGCAATAGTGATAAAAAACTGTTTTGTATTGGTACAGAGACAGGCAGGTAGATCAATGGAATAGAACTGAAGACCTAAAAATGAACCCACACACCTATGGTTACTTGGTCTTTGACAAAGTAGCTAAAATTATCCAATGGAAAAAAGATAGCATTTTCAGCAAATAGTGCTGGTTCAACTGGAGGTCCACATGTAGAAGAATGCAAATCAACCAATTCTTATCACCCTGTACGAAGCTTAAGTCCAAGTGGATCAAACACCTTTACATCAAACCAGATACACTCAAACTAATAGAAGAAATAGTGGGGGAGAATTTCGAAAACATGGGCACTGGGGAAAATTTCCTGAACAGAATGCCAATGTCTTATGCTCTAAGATCAAGAATCAACGAATGAGACCTCATAAAATTGCAAAGCTTCTGTAAGGCAAAGGACAAAACAGCAACCAACAGATTGGGAAAAGATCTTTAACAACTCTACATCCAATATAGGGCTAATAAACCTATTAAAAATAGGGTACAGAGCTAAAGAAAGAACTCTCAACTGAGGAATTTTCTTTCTTTTATTAATCATTTTGCTGTCTTAATTTTTGCCTCCTAGTTCTTCAGTAGTGCTATACAAGAGCTTTTCCTTTCGTGTATCCCCTCCTCTGTAAATTTGTGGAGTTCAAAAAAATTTATAGTTCTCTTTGCTCCAGCTCTAAATTCTAATATGGATTGTGTACTAATCAACTCACCTTGTTAGCTTGTATATACTTCATTATAGCATGTTTAAAAAGTAAATTTTCTTAGCTATTCTGACTGGTTTAAGGTGGATCTCAGGGTTGTTTTGATCATCTGACAACAGATGCTGGTGAGGATATGGAGAAAGAGTAACACTTCTCCATTGTTGGTGGGACTGCAAGCTGATACTATTACTCTGGAAATGTGTCTGGAGGTACCTCAGAAAACTGGACATAGTGCTACCTGAGGACCTAGCTATACCACTCCTGGGCATATACCCAAAAGATGCTCCAACATATAACAAGGACACATGCTCCACTATGTTCATCATAGTCTTATAATAGCCAGAAGCTGGAAAGATCCCAGATGACCTTCAACAGAGGAATAGATCCCAGATGACCTTCAACAGAAAATATGGTATATCTACACAATGGAGAACTACTCAGCTATTAAAAAATGCCTTCATGAAATTCACAGGCAAATGGATGGAATGAGAAAATATCATCTTGAGTGAGGTAACCCATTCACAAAAGAACAAACATGGTAAGCACTCACTGATAAGTGGATACTAGACCAAAAAAAGCTCAGATTACCCAAGATACAATCCACAGACCACATGACAGAGGACCTTCATTACAATCCACATTAAGAAGAAAGACGACCAAAATGTGGATGCTTCAGTCCTTCTTAAAAGGGGAAACAAAAATATTTAGAGGAGGAGATATGGAGACAAACTTTGGAGCAGAGACTGAAGGAAAGGCCATCCAGAGACTGGGGATCCAATCCATATACATATAAGGCCACCAATCCCATACACTATCGCTGATGTCAAGAAGTACATGCTGACAGGAGCCTGATATAGCTGTCTCCTGAGAGGCTCTGCCAGAGCATGACAGATACAGAAGCGAATGTCCACAGCCAACCATTGAACTGAGAACGGGGGCCACACTGGAGGAGTTAGAGAAAGGACTGAAGGAGTTGAAGGGGCTTGCAACCCCATAAGAACAACAGTGCAAACCAACCAGAGCTCCAGTGACTAAATCACCATCCACAGAGTACACATGGAGGGATCCATGACTCCAGCTGCATATGTAGCAGAGAGTGGCCTTGTTGGGCACCAGTGGGAGGTGAAGCCCTTGGTCCTGTCAAGGCTTGGTGCCCCAGTGTAGGGGAATGTCAGAGCAGTGAGGCAGGAAGGGGTAGGTGGTTGGGGAGGGGAACATCCTCATCGGAGAAGGGGGAGGTGGGGTGGGATAGGGGGTTTATGGATGGTAAACCAGGAAAGGTGATAGCATTTGAAATGTAAATAAAAAATGTATCCAACAAAAAAAAAAGGTAAAATTTTCTTTCTCTTTTTAATCTAGCCTTACCCTGAAGACATAGTGACTTTTCATACTATAAAGGTGATTCTCATCATGACTCTGCTCGAATATTATGCCTACTTCTTAAGTAGTTTTACAGTGGCCATTCTAAATATCCTCAGTCATACTGCAATACCATTTGTATTCTTTCCTCCAGATAACTAGCCAATCCCCAAACATAACTGCAAACTTTGTCTCACTGTCGTTTTTTACTTTAAAACTAATTTTGATTTTGTTTCATGTTTAAATATTATTTTCTCAATTAACAGCTCGCTGATTAATCTTGAAGAATACCTTTATTTTTCACGTTTGTGCTTTCATAGCATTCAATTTTTACTTCTATTGTAGCCTGGAGACATGTGGAATGAATAAGTATTCGCTTTTATTCAGTTATGTGCTCAAATAAAGGAAGAGAATCTCTTATGCCTCAAATAAAGAATGTGATGGAGGTGGGGGGCTGGAGGGAGAGGCTGTGGGAAGGGGAGGGAGGGATGTAGCGATAAATATTACAAAGAAGCTTGCATCCCGCGCTAGTGCTGGCTCTGACGGGCCACATGGCATCTGCAGGGTACTTTCTTCTTACTCAGCAAGGCATTTCGACCTGACTTTCCAAGCTCCCAATCTCCATCCCATGCTGCCACCGGCTACTCTCTGAACCAAGCAGCAATCTTGCCATCCATCTAGTTCCCGAGATGTGTCGCTGCCACTCCAGTTCCATACAGACACCGCCTATCTCATGGCTCTCTTAAGGCGGACTCTGCTCACATTCTCAGGGTCAGCCCCCTGTGGTTGTAGTCACAACTCCCAGTAACCCGTTAAAATCAAAACTCAATAAGTTTGTAATTTATCAGTCAGATTTATATCTTAAATTCTCATTCCACAAAATATTCACATGATAAACTCACAACCGATGATATAAACTGCCCACCTAGACAAATTGCCCTATAAAAATCCATCCCTTATGAAACATTCATAGCTACCTTTGGCCCTTTAAGGCCACACAGATCTGGGATGTCCTTTTCCCCCTCCATCTTGGTTCATCTTCTCCATTCTCCTCTCTGTCTCTCCTCTCTCCAAAACCCTGTGTCTGCTTTGCTTTTTCACTGCCCAATCACAGGCCTTGCCTTATCTTGCGCCTGCCTTCACGTCCATAAGACAACACTCTACAGAGGGAAACTATGTAGTATATGAGAAAAGAATAAAAAGAAAAGAATAAAAATTCGTAATATGCACTTGATGTATAAATTCATTTGTAGATCCTCATAGAGATAAAATACATATTGTATTGTATTTGTTTATCACAATGAGCTGGGTATTTGAGAATCTTCTATTAAGTTATTTGTATTCATGAGATTTTCTACCCAATCTTTGTTCCTAGAATTATGACAGAGAATTATTTATGAATAAATGCCTAGGCCGTAGTTTTGTTCATTACCTGACTAGATCCTCAGTTATATACCGATTTATTCTAGTCGATCTCTTCCATATGGCTATTTATCTCTCCTCAGTTTCATAAGTCTGTTTGCTCAGTGTTCAGGTGAATCTCCTGCTATTGACTCTTTCTCAGAATCCTATCTCTCTCTACCAGAACTCCTACCTTCTATTTCATGCCTCAGCTTTTGATTGAGAGGTGATGCTTCCACACGGCACATAAGAGATTGATTTAGAAATTTCACAGTTACCGATGTAGAAACTTAGCTCATCTTGAATCTTAATGTATAGCAAGAATTAACTCTATAATTACAGATAGTAAGTTGTTCATATTCAATTATAATGTATCCAATATTTGAATTAATATCTTACATTCTGTAATGAAGATGGTTATTCTAAAGATATCTTTCTTTCTTGCTGCTTCTTTTTTCTTTCTTCCTTTCCTTTTCTTTTTTGTTCTTTGATGTTAAAGGGGAACAGCTTTGGCATAGGAGACAACTTCCTGTAAAGAACATCAATGGCCCACACACTAAGGTCAAGAATTAGTAAATGGGATCACCTGAAACTGAAAAGTGTCTATAAGTAAAAAGATACCATCATTAGGACAAAATGTCAGCCTACAGATTGGGAAAAGATTTTCGCTAAACCTATATCTGGCAGACGGCTAATATCCAAAATTTATAAAAGAGCTAAAAGAAGTTGAACAACAATAATCCGATAACCAATTAAAAATGGGTAGAGAGCTAAATATAGAATTCTCAATAGAAGAATCTCAAATGGCTAAAGAGCACCTAAAGAAATGCTCAAAGTCTTTAGTTGTCAGGGAAAAGCAAGACTCTGAGATTCTACCTTACATACATCAGATTGGTTAAGATCAACATCTCAAAGGACAGCACATGCTGGCGAGGTTGGTGAGCAAGGAGAATATTGCTCCACTGCTGTTGGGAGTGGGAACTTGTACAACTTCTCTGAAAATCAACTTGGTGTTTTCTCAGAAGGTTGGGAATAGTTCTACCTCAAAACCTGTCCATATACCCCCACAAATGCTCCACGATCACAAGGACACTTGCTCAACCATGTCCATAGCAGTTTTACTTATAATATTCAGAAACTGTATATACATTAACTGTAGAATAGATAAAGAAAATGTGGTTCATTTACACAAGAGGATACTACTCAGCTATTAAAAATGAGGATATCATGAATTTTCAGGCAAATGGATGGAACTAGAAACTATCACCCTGAGTGAAGTAACCCAGGACCAAAACAACGTGCATGGTATGGCCTCACTGATAAGAGGATATTAACCATAAAGTACAGGAAAATGATTTCTTTTAAAAATATTTCAATTGTTTTTAATTTAGTATATTTTAATTAAAATATATATTTCTTTTCTTTTCTATCTCTTTTCCCAAGCCCTTCTCTACAGCTAGCTGCCTTCATTGTTTTTTCTCTATTTCTCAAACTACATTTGCTCTTTCTTTTCAGTTACTGTATATATATATATATGAATAATGCATATATAGAGATGTATAAATATATAACCATGAGTATTTTTTGTTGTTGTTTGTGTGTATATGATTTTATGGTTGACCATTTTGTATTGGGTAACAAATCCAGGGCTTGATCCCTGGGAAAGGTTAATTCTCCTTTACCCAGAAGACAGTTGCCTATGTTTTTTTTTATTTAGGGGTAGTATCCCATCATTTTCTCCTTACATGCTGGCATGTCCAATGATTCTGCTATTGCTCAGATCTTGTTTATGCAGCCATTTCTAATGTAGACAGTCTCACACTTGACTTCATAGTACTATGACCCTTAAAAGGCTACCCCTGCCCCCTTTACTGATGTTCACTGAAACTTAGGTGCAGAAGCTGTGTTGAAGTTGCATTCATTGGTGCCAGGCTCCCCTCAATTCATTGATGTTTGCATTGTGTCCAGTGTAGTTTTCTGTGATGGTCTCCATTTGGTATAAAGAGAAGAATCTTTGATAAGGAATTAGAGTTATACTTATCTGTGTGTTTAAGGGTAAGTTTTAGAATGTAGTTAGGAATTATTACCGTCTAAGTGCTTATGGTTATACCTATAGATTAGTGCTGCTTTCAGCCTTCATGAGAGAACACTCATAATATCTGGCAGCAGTCAATGCCAAAGATGCACAACTGGCCGAAAAGTGAGTAACAAGGGGCTGTGTAGTTCTTGATTCTAAAGGGGACATCAATGTCATCCTCCTGACGGCTCAGGGAATATCAAGAAAAGGGCAGGGAAATAATTTAAGAGCCAGAGGTTGGGAAGGAATGCTGAAAAACTATACCTTCTACAAATAATATAACAATTCTACTCCTGAGCTCATTGTAGTTCTGGGTACCTGAAGATCTGCATGAGGTTGGGCTAATGACCAATTTATCATGAAGGGGACATGGACTTAAAGCCTCACCACCCACTATGGGGCTATGGCTTCTCAATAGGTACTGAGAGAGATTTCTTCATCACTGTAGCTCTTATTAATTTGCCTATGTTTCTAAAATAACTCAGTCACTCTTATGAAAACAATTATAAATAAACTCAATGAGCAAAACAAAAATATAGGGAAAGCTATCAAAAAATGAGAGAATTTGGAATTAAAGATGTTGCAATGTTGGGATGAGATAGGGCTATAAGTGGTAAAAATGACAAAAATTTCAGTGAATTCAGATATACAAAATTGTCAAAGACTTTAAACAGCGTTATATATTGAATATTATATTGTGCTGCAGGTGACATAGATACATATATGTCAGACCTTTTTAATTAGACTGTAAAAAATTTAGTGTATACTTTTACTGGTTTTCTAATAAAGTTATTATAATGCATTAGATTATATTTTAAAAATTAATCATTTACTTGGAAGGCAAGTAAACAGAAAGCAAATCAAGCATTTCCTACCATCTTATCTCTGAAAAGTCTATGAAGCTCCTACCGGATAACTTGTAGACAGTAGCATACTTCCATATATATGTAATATATATATTATATATATGTTAAACATAACATTTTACTTTAATTCAAAGCCTGTTGTCTAAATGTTTTGGATTCTTATCAGTCTTGGCTCTAGTTTCAGTATATGGAGTCATTTAGAAAGTCTCAATAAATGAGCTCTAGGTCTTTAATTTATTTTCTACATTGTGCACATTCCTTTTTTCTAAACTTTTTTAGCAAACACTTTGCAGTGTGTGACTCCCTTTGTTGTCATTTTGAAAATAATATATTCTTTAAATGTAATCTTCCTTTCCTAAAGATTAGAGCTGTCACATGGAATCAAGCTTACATGATGTCGAAGCATTGTGATCCCCCTGGACTTTATTAAATATACATAAGTAGTCATTTCAGTAATAAGCAACTTAAGACAGATTACTTTTCTCTTTGTGAGGGATAAATGGTGGATACATCTGCCACTTGTATACTCTGTCTCCTTGTGTTCTGTCATTTGTCACTTAGTACAGAGTGTCACTTTCTGGATTAGCATCTTTACCTTCATTCTACTATATAGACATTAATTGATAAACTGTACAATCAATGTTTTTAGATTTGTAGAGAGGCATGGGTTATTAGCAGAGGACTGATGAGTTGTCCTTTGAATGAAATTTAAGACTTAATGCATCTCCTAATTTTATGGAGAGAAACAATTCATTTTCTATTCTCTCGGCTCTATAATAGATAATTTGGCTTGCTGCAAACTCAGGTTCAAATGCATTAGATATTATTGTACTGCACAAAACTCTGCAATAGACATAGCTACCGTAGCACTTTCATCACAGCACTACATGCTGAAAATATTTGTCAGTTTGATTATTAGAGAAACTTCTCTTTGTTCCTTGGGAATCCGAAAAATTGAATCCATTATTCCCTATCTGATATATTTCATGGTCTATCAACCAGGAAGACACTGTTATTTGCTCATTTGGTCTGTTGTTTCCCTCAGGTTTTCTCTCCTATAGTAATTAGCAATTATTAGAATAAAGAAACAAGGAAAATATGGTGACAATTATAGTTTCCAAAGAGGCTGCTTTTCTTTTCTTCAAATTTCCCTTTCAAACCAATTCTGACTTAGTAAAATAACCAGTCTTTGTTGTTCAATTCCAAGGGAAACTTTATAGAGCACTGATTGTGGAATCTGTGGTTAAATCCCAAAAGGCACATGGTAAAATGCTATTATTTCCCATATTGACAAACTGAGAAGTTAGCTTGTTTTAAGTGTTGGACACATTTTAAATCAGTGTGCATGTGGGGGAATTATGAATAATACAGTACTTATCAATGAAATTACTATCACATCCTGCTACAAAAGCAAGATTCTTGGTAAATAATGAATGGTCTCACTTAGTGCCTCTTCCCAATGATAATTTCATAACAATCCACAGTTTGGTGCCCAGAAATCTGATTAAGCAAATGAAAGGTGACTTTTATTTTGATGCAGGTGGTATGGGGGTGGAGCTTAGATTAATATTCATGAAGCAGAGGCAAAAATCAAACAAGAGAACAAAACAAAATAAGAACTAAAACAACTGCTACAGTAAAAAAGAAAAAAATTAAAAAGTCAGATGTCTGTATTCTAATGAGAGAAGGAGGGGGAGAGGGAGGGAGGGAGGGAGAGAGAGAGAGGTATGAATTTCAGTGGGTGGAAAACTGGGAAGAATCTGTGAGTAGTTGAAGTAGGAAAAAACCATAATCAGAATATATTGTAAAAATCTATTTTCAATGATTCAGCCACATTCTCTTTGTATTTAAACCAAAAACTCAAATTAAAAAATTGTATTATTGCAACTTTGGTGGTAACCAACAACTCTCTAATTGGACATAATAATAAAAGATCATGTCTAGCACTGGAAATCTAGCTGAGTACCTGGCGTTAGTTAAATCATGGTCGTAGGAGGAGAGAACACTCAACCTCTAATGTATTAAACCAGCTTAATCCCTAACAACCATCTATAAACATTTATCATTATACCCAGATATGTCTAGTCTCCACGGCTCACCAAAGAAATTTCTCATCGCAACAGAGAGTGCTACAGAAAGCTGCAGCAGATGAAAAGTTCCAGTATTATGGATCCCAGTCCCAATGGATAGATCTACAAAACACTCCTGCATGTAAAGCTTAAGGATGGTTTCTGAGAAGGGACAAAAAGACTGTAAGAAACAGAGGAACATGACGTTTGCTGTGAAATTCTGTCTCCTAGTAATATAAAGAAGCTTCATTCATAATGTCTCGCCAACCTCACTACCCAAAGAGGGGCTGGCCAAGAATAACACCAATAGGCATGCCAATGTCAATTCAGATAGAACAAAAGCTCATGAAACCTCAATGTTACCCAAAGAACTATGGGTAACTAAGAAATGCTGATAGTTGGAGAAATCCTGCCACCATGGAAAAGAACACCAATTATGATCAACCCTAGACAGACAAACATACACACACACACACACACACACACACACACACACACAGAGAGAGAGAGAGAGAGAGAGACAGAGAGATGAGAGAGAGAGACAGAGAGAGAGAGAGAGAGAGACAGAGAGGAGTCTCTTCCCTCCTTCCAAACTCTCCCATATAGCTCTCATGCCTCTCCTTCAAAATCATGACCTTGTTATTCACTAGTTGCTATTTTATACGTGTTTGTATATGCAAATATAATCTGCTCAATCTGTATAACATTACATACATACACATGCACAAGCACTCACACACACAAATGCATATTTGATCTACAAGAAGTGAGGACAATACAGAAACTCCTCATCCTAGAAAACATTTGAGTACCTATAGCTCATATTTAGCTGACTCTTCTGTTTCTCTAGGCTTTTCTCTATATAGTCTACTACACAGTTCATATCTTTCAAACTAGACAAAATTCAGTTGACTATGTTACCTCATAAGCAAATTAGAATCATATTTTTGCCTTGGAACATTGATACAATTTTTAATTATAAGGATTTCTTGTCCAAAAGCTTTGCTGACTGCATTATCTAAACAACACTCATTATTTACTTCTTAAAGTACATATTCATACATTCATATATTCATACACTGTTATATTTTATTGATTATGCCTTAGAGGAATATCATATTTTTCTCATTTTTTTGCTTATTTGATTTCCAATTTCTCTATGTCACTTAGCAATCATCATTAATATCCAGACTAATAATTCTGTCATTTCCTCAGATCCTCTAAATCTCCATGACTCTCATCTGATGAAATTTAATAGCGTGATCACCATTATCGCCATTATCAATTCCTCCGAAGTAAGATCATCTATGCACGGGAGCTAACCTGTGGCACAGATCTCCTTACCCAAATCCCACATGGGAAGAGATGGTTTCCCAAGAGTGCTGTCACTCCTAAATTCACAAATGAGACTTCCACTTTGTTCCAATAACTTTGGGCAAAGAGGGGACCCGCCAAGGAGAACACAATGCACAGGAACCTAGAGAGCACCCAGGGACAAGATCCTTCTATTTCCATCAGAGTCAGAGCTAACCCTGTGACACACAACTTTCCTACAACCAAATCCACCCAGAGAGGAACTGCTCTCCAAGGAGTGCTGATATACCTAAGATCAGAGGCTCACAGGCTCACAGAAGCAACTGGCTCCAGTCAGAAACAGCAAGAGCAGCTGACACCAGAGATAACCAGATGGCAAGAGGGAAGCCCAAGAAGTTAAGCAACAGAAACTAAGGCTACTTAGAATCATCAGAGCCCAGTTCTCCCACTAGAGCAAGTCCTAGATACCAAAATATACTGGAAAAGCAACATTTGGATTTAAAATCACATCTCATGATGATGATCGAGGACTTTAAGAAGGAAATAAATAACTCCCTTAAAGAAATACAGAAGAACACAGGTAAACAGGTAGAAGCCCTTAAAGAGGAAGCACAAAAGTCCCTTAAAGAATTACAGGAAAACACAGCAAAACAGGTGAAAGAATTGAACAAAACCATCCAGGATCTAAACATGGAAAAAGAAACAATAAAGAAATCATAGACACAAGCATCACCAACAGAACACAAGAGATAGAAGGGAAAATCTTAGATCTAGAAGATACCATGAAAAACATTGACACAACAGAAAAAGAAAATGCAAAAAAGCTCCTAACATCCAGGAAATCCAGGACAAACAGAGTAAGCTCAAACCTATGGATAACATTATAGAAGAGAGCAAAGATTCAAAACCAAAAAGGGCCAGTAAATATCTTCAACAAAATTATAGGAACAAAACTTCCCTAACCCCCCAAAAAAGAGATGTCCATAAACATACAAGAATCCTACAGAATTCCAAATAGATTGCATCAGAAAAGAATGGTAACAATGAATATCCTAGTAAGAACACCAGTGGAAGGGGGGAAGCCCTCGGTCCACAAGACTGAACCCCCAGTGAACTAGATTGTTGGGGGGAGGCAAGGGGGAGGTTGGGAGGGGAACACCCATAAAGAAGGGAGGTGAGGAGAGGTTTGTCCGGAAACCGGAAAAAAAAAAAAAAAAAAAAAAGAATGTCCTCCGGTCACATAAGTCAAAAAACCAAATGTACAAAACAAGTTTAAAACAAAAGTGGAGTTCTCACTTCTGAATTTAAGAGTGACAGCACTCTTGGGAAACCACCTCTTCCCGTGTGGGATTTGGGTAAGGAGATCTGTGCCACAGGGTTAGCTCCCATGCATAGATGAAGACCGGAAGGATTAATGCTTTATATAGGAAGAAAAATTAAGTTGAGCACATATTCATGTGGTGAGAATGACTGAAATTCACTAAAGAATAAAAAAAATTGTTGGGGGGAGGGTGGCAAGGGGGGGAGGATGGGGAGGGGAACACCCATAAAGAAGGGGAGGAGGAGGGGTTAGGGGGATGTTGGCCTCAAGGAAGCTGGGAAAGGAATAACACTCGAAAAGTAAATAAGAAATACTCAAGTTAATTAAAAAAATGAATAATAAAAATAAAACATTTGTGAGCTGTTAGGATACTTAGATAACATTTAATATTTAATGCTTTTATTTTCTAGATTAAGACACTCCAGATCAGAGGAATAAAACTTTTAGCGATCATTAGTTATTCTGTAGCCTAATTTTTACTGAGTTTCCTGTATGGAAAGTTCATGTAGAAAGTATTTTGCTACTATCTCCAAAAACCAACATGTAATTTTTACTATATCCCAATAATGGCACCATATTATGAGGTAGTTAAGAAGCAAGAATTTATTGATATTTATCTTCTCCTAAATTAAAGATTGCATTAGGTAATGATTACTGTATAATAGCTGTATTTGTTTGTTTTTTTACTTTCTGGAATTTAGTCTCCTCACAGATGTGTTAGTGTAATCTTCTCTCAGAAAAGACTAGATTAGTGGTCACTGGCAGGATTCTATCTTCCCATGTTTCTTGAAATTAAGGTGTCATTATCTCACAGGCTGATTGCCAGAGTCTACTTTCAATTTCTTCTTATGTGGACGTGTTCCAAATAATGGCCTCTTTAAAACTGTACAAACTAAGGGTTCCTATGAGAGTCATATAGCTGGATAGTTCACAAGCGCAGAGATATCTTTGTCCAGAATATGTAAACATTTATATTGGTTAGAAGTACCTTCAAGAACTTAATATATAAGGAAACGATACTAGGAAGAAATAAACCTAGAGGCCATAAAAATGTCTGCATACCACATTTACCTTTCTTCCCACCTACCTTTCTATTCTTATTTCTTTCCTCTTAATTCCTTACTTTTTGCTTCCTCACCCTGTAGTTCAGGATGTCTTCTTTCTCCTTGTCTCATTCATTATATCGCATCCACATTTTCTACTCCCTTCACTTCTCCCCCTGACTCCCAGCTCCACTACTCCACTATTGCCCTTCAGAAAAGAACAGGCTTCCCAAAGTTATTAAACAAATACAGCATACCAAGTTACAATAAGACTAGGCATATCAAGACTGGACAAGGCAACCAAGTAGGAGCAAAAGGGTCTCAAGGGCATGCAAAAGAGTCAGAGACAGCACTTGCTCAAATTCTACCCTTTTAGCTTCACCAGTACCATGCTTATAGGCACCTTCTTTTTGTGTTTTCATTCTAATAAAGTATCATTTTACATTTATGTGTATTGATGTTTTTTTCTGTTTTTCTGTTTAATTGGGTAAGTGTGCTACCTACCACAGAGACCAGAAAGGGCCTTGGATCCCTGTGGCAGGAGCTACTATGTGATGGTAGATAAAGATTTATTTATTTACTTGTTTATTTATTCATTTTACATCCTGATTGCAGCCTCTCTTCTCCTCCCGGTCCACCCTCCCCCTTCACATCAGAGAAGGGAGAGGGTTTCTTCCCCCAAGTGCCAACCCATGATGGCACCTCAAGTCACTGCAGGACTAGGCACATCCTTTCCCACTGAGGTCAAACGAGACAGCCCAGTTTGGTGAACAGTATCCACAGGCAGGCAATAGTCAGGAACATCCCCTGCTCCAGTTCTTGGGCAACCTGCATGAAGATCAAGCTGCACATCTTCTACATACATGTGTATATGGGGTGGGGAGGTTAGGTCTCAGTCTCTGGGAGTTCCCAAGGGCCCAGATTACTTGACTTTGTTGTTCCTTTTTGTGGACTCCCTATCTGCCTCTGGTTACTCCATTCTTCTCTCAACTCTTCCATAAGACTTTCTGAGCTGGGTCTTGTATTTGGCTGTGGTTCTCTGCATCTCTTTCTGGAAGGAACCTCCTAGAAGACAGTTATGTAAGTATAACAGAGTATCAATAGTGTCAGGGACTGGTTCTTGCCCATAGGATAGCTCTCATGTTGGGCCAGACATTTGTTGGGCATTTCCTCGGGTTCAAGCAGTACTCTTGATTGTGAAGCCCTCAGTGCAGACCTGATACTTTTTCACGTTGGTTTTCTGAGAGTTTAATTACTTACCATTTATTGATTCAAAGAGGTGAACCTATGCAGGTCCTATGCATGATGCCACAATCTCGGTGAGTCATATATGCATTGGTGCTATTGTGTCTGAAGAAACTATTTCCTTGCAGTCATCAATCACTTCTGGCTCCTGCAATTTTTTGAGTCCACTTCACCATAGATCACCTCGCCTTGAGAGGAGGGCTTTGATGAAGACATCCTGTTGTGAATTGAGTGCTTCAAAATCTTGCATTCTCCGAGCATTGTCTATTTGTGGCTCTCTTTTAATTCTTAACATCTTCAAGAAGAAGTTTCTCTAATGATAACGGAGAAAGACACTAATCTATGGGTATAGTAGCACTCCATTAGGACTTCTTTAATTTCTATATCCTGTTAGCAGAATAATTGTACATTTTCTCCTAGGCTCATGATATATCTTGTTAAATACTTTTCTTCCTTAAGCCTCATATTTATTATTTACTTTTCTTTTCCAGACAGTGGCCTAGTTTGAGTATAAGCAATGAGTTTTATTGACTATTATATAAGAGTAGTGATATTTTTTAATCCCTGTTAAGTTACCACAAAAATATTAGAAAATGTGCTTGTAAAAATTCAATACGTCCTAGCTACATATTGTTTACATTTGCTAAAATGCTACAAAATTCTTCCATATAGCCAAATACAGAAATGTCCTTAAACATTGTCTCCCATATACTTTTGCACTTTTAGAAATCCTATTTGTACCACAGAATTTAAAAACTGCAGGAATCATGGAAAAAGTGGCAGTTGCTTTCATAGACTGGACTTGTGCCTTTTCAAAAGCTAAGCTAAATGGAGAATGTTAGGTTTTCTCTTGCAGATGAGGCGTTTTTGTTGTTTTTTACAGCAGTGTTCAAGGGAAATGGTTTGCTTTGACTGGGGAAAACCTCATTTGGGTGAGACCGTATCTTGACCACATCATGACCAACATTCATTGCGTGTTTAAGAATTCAGTTTCCTGCAAACTTCTTTTTATTCCTACAAAGGTATTGCTTATTATTTTCTTTCACCATTGTTGGAGCATCAATAGTCTGTTTTGGTTTACCTATTTTTCTACTGATAAATAATTTAAAAAGAAATGTATTTATTGCAAACATAGAGGAAAATACAAATAACATGTCAGAAAGACTATAACTTTTCTAATACCACAGTGGAAGGGAAATCTTGTCCTCAAACCTTACTGGATCATTGATTATAAAGGTACCTTCTAGTTTTCTTCTGGTTAGGCATGTTGAAACTGGTCCATTATTCTTGCTTGAATGCTCTTGATGGAATTCATATTTTTATTATCTCCCTTTAAATAACAGCGTAGCAAAATAAACTTTCCAAATGTTAGTATTGAAGCCTAGCTTATATTTTTAGGTGCACATTTTGTGTTTACTTTTAGATCCTTTATTAAGCAAATGCAAAGGCAAATCCGTGATTTCTTAAGTGAGGTTTCCACGGTCAGAACTGTTAGCATTGTAGCTACAGGAATGGTCTCAATAAAACAGCAAAGATGTGGTACATGTCATTTGAGGCAAACAAAGCTGCCCTTTCAGTTTTTCCTAGCCTTTCAGACTTTTCATGTTGTGTCATAGCATGAAAGTCTACCTCATGAGTAGCCATGGAAACTGTAATTTAGCTAAAAGGTAGGTCAGTAACTCTGATTTAGCTAAGTTTGTCTTTCTTAAAAGTCTTAGAATCCTGGCTGATGTTTTTCCTTTTCTTTAAGCTCTATCGATCTACTTCTGTCTGAGCCTCTTTTCACCATTTGATGTTGGATTCTATGTTCAGTTAATAGAGTGAACGAGAACAACATCTGGAGTTACAAAGCAATTTGTGTTTAAAACTCTGTGTGTGAGGGAGAAGATGAACCAGTTTCTCTGTCTGATATTCCTGTGTTGCCAAGAAATAATTTTGAGTAAAAAGCATGCTATGTTGAGACATATTTTGTCTAGAACTAGAGTCTATAGAAAAGACCTGACATAAAAATTATTGTTACAATGATCTTATAAAATAATTTTGCTTTTCTTCAAATCCAGAGGGACTTGCCTAAGAATGTACTTCACATCAAACATTGCAATTCATTTATGAAAGATGTATTCTATGTGTGGTCCAAACCTAGCAACAGTCCATTAGGAGTTCTTTTATTTATGGCCATCTTGGAAAACTGTTGACTAATATATTTATACAATCAACTAGCTACCTATACCTGCTATTATTTGAATATATTAACTGCATATAGTAATGCCAGTTTGATATTTTCATTTATGCATATAACATACTTAGATTGCAATCATTCCTCTTACCCTCTGTTCTCCTTCTTATTCCTATTTCCTCTTATGTAACTATTCTTTTTTTTAAATTTTACTTCCTCTTGGATATTTTATGCATTTACATTTCAAATGTTATCCCATACCCCTTTCCCTGCTTCTATGAGGATGCTCCCACTCCTACCCACTCACTCCCACATCAACGCCCTGGCATTTCCCTCATCGGGGAAATGAGCCTTCACAGGACCAAGGGCTTCTCCTCCTATTGATGCTGGACAATGCCATCCTCTGCCACATATGTGGCTGGACATCATGGGTCCCTCCGTGTGTACTCATTGGTTGGTGGTTTAGTTCTTGGGAGCTCTGGTGGGGTCTGGTTGGTTGATATTGTTGTTCTTCCTATGGGGTTGCAAACTCCTTCAGCTCCTTCAGTCTTTTCTCCAACTCCTACATTGCAGTTTTAAAATGAATTTATTTTCATTTCATATAGCTTACATAAATGAAAGGAAAGCATGTGATATTTGTGTTTCTGAATCTGGCTTATTTTCTGGAAGATGACATTACATTGCATTTTTCTTCAAATGACACAATTTCACATTTTTATGGTTGCATGAAATTCCACGTGTGGCGTGTGTGTGTGTGTGTGTGTGTGTGTGTGTATTCTTTTCTTTATCCATTCATCAGTTGACACAGTTCTAGGCTGATTCTGCAACTTGATTGTGCTAACTAGTATCATGATAAAGAAGGATATGAAGGCATTTATATTGTGCCGATAGTATTTTGTAAATAGCCTGACTTAAATGTTCATTGTTACATGTCTTTATAGTGAAGTGAAACAATATTAATTCATAATTTTTTCATGAAGTTCTACTACAGATTTCTTTCTGTTGCTGTGCTAAACACCATGACCAAAATCAACTTGGGAGGAAAGGATTTATTCAGTCTTTGGGTTATAGTCCCTTGATAGAGGACTCCAAGGCAGGAACCTAGATGCAAGAGAAGAGGCAGTAGCCAGGAAGGTGTGCTGTTTACTGGAGTGTTATTTACAGCTTGTCCATACAATCTAGACCATCTGCCCAGAGGTGGCACTGTTCATAGTGAGGTGGGTCGTCCAACAACTATCATAATTAAGAACTACCCCATAGCCTTTTTTTATAGGCTATTTAGACAGAAGTTCCAGATGACCATAGCTCATGTCAAATGTCAAACAAATAAAACAAACAAAACCCTTTACCAACACATCTATCTTTTATCAACTCTCAATGTAATCACCCTTAAAATATGATCTATACATTTTTCTCCTTTTATATATTCCTTATGGCTTTAACAAACACCCTTTGTCTATTTCACACATTACTATTATCAATGGCTTCCTTATTATCAGTTTTTGATCATATTTTGTTGAATTTCCACTTAATTCAAGGTGGCAAATTTTTTAGCCTAAAACAATGTGCTTCTCAAGTTTCCATGAACTTAATTTTCTTTTAAAAAATCATTCATTTATTTGTATGTGCACATGTTTATGTGTTCATGTGTGTTGTGTTCTCACTCAAATGCCACAGCACATATGGAGTTCCAAGGGCAGCTTGCAGAAATTGGCTCTCTCCTTTGACCATGTGGGAGCAGGATCTAATGCAGGCTCAGTCTTGGTACCTGGGTCCTTTATCTGTTCCCCATCTTACCAGTCCTCCTTATAGATTTGATATGATCTAACTCTGATAAGGGCAGTGATATACAAAGGTGGTTTATTGATGGAGATATGAATAAACTGTTGATATCCTTAGTAAAAGGTTAAGAGTTCCTTTCCATGCATTTAATGTCATTGTCTCTTCTCCCTTGGATTAGCCTCTGAGCACAAGGATGGAAGTCAGGTGCTCACACTCCTGCACATCACTTCCATTTCCATAAAGGTATTATTCAATAGGCAGACATTGGTCTAGCTCTAAATTTGTTTGCTTGCTTCTTTGTCTTTGTTTTTTCATATTGACATACAAATATGACATTATTTAGTATGATTTAAAGTAGCCTGTTGTATATATATTTTCAATTTCATTTTGTAAATAATTTTGTTTCCAAGATTTTCTTGGTTGTGCCAAGTAGCTACATTTTACCAACTCTAGCCATTCTCTAGACCATATAAGATTTTTACACTTTTGATTTTTACATTCTACATTAAATGATTAGTTTTCCAAACTTTCCCCGCACACCTATCCAGCCATCTTCATACTTTTATTTTTCAAAAAATTTTAAGATTTTAATTGTCAACTCTTTCTATGAAAGACATATTTGTGATTATTTTCTTACTGAAAATTAATGCTTTAATAAACATCCTTGAATATCTAATGCTAACTTTAATTCATATACACAAAATTTTCTTAGAATTAATATTGCTAGGAAATGTGATATTAATATATTTAGTCCTTTAAGAAGTTTTCAAACTCGTGATTGTTGGGGGAGGGCGGCAATGGGGGAGGGTTGGAGGAACACCCATAAAGAAGGAGGGGGAGGGATTAGGGGATGTTTGCCCGAACGGGAAAAGGAATAACATTCGAAAATGTAAATAAGAAATACTCAAGTTAATAAAAATAAAATAAAAAAAATTCAAAATGATATGAAATGGGATGAATTTCTCAAAAAATTCAGTCATAAGAAGACATTCCATATATTGAATAAACATCCTGAAATTTCATGAATATATGAATGTATAAATTCACAAGATATTAATATTCAACTTACCTGATAACATAAAAATAAAATTATACTATTTTTGTAAAAAAAAAAAGAAGTTTTCAAACTGACTTCACTTTTTCCTCTTCTCTGTCCATAAATCAGAATATCTAATTCCAATCTGTATAATTAAATATGTTCACATTGCATTGTATTGTATAGATTTCATCTAATGAAGAAAGTCTCTCTGAATTTATAATTTTTATATAAACATTAGAAATAATAACAATTCAGTTTCATCAGCTGGCTTTTTTTCACTTAATGAGATGGTTACTGTTTTGTTTCTTCTGGATGTTGAATGTAATAAGTTAAGGAATGGTTGGGTCTCTCTTCAGAATCCATCCTCCACAGTCTTTGTCATTCTGCGACATGCCTGTACTGAGGCATTATTAGGCAGGACACCAGGACAACCTAGATATGAACAGTGGAACTTTTGTCACCTAAGATGAGGTCAATGATTTCCTTATAGAGAAATGTGGATGTAGCCTAAAACAATGTGCTTATAGAGGAATATGGATGCTGAGACTCTAGCCAGGAGGATTTCTCTAGGGATGTTTTGTTGAAGAGTTATAAAATTACAATTATATCATGGGCCTTGCTTTCTTTATGCCATATCTTTTTCTCATACCTGGAGTAAAGCTTAAAAATTCTTCGAAAGTAAAGTACCATGAGCCAATATCGTAACATCCAAGTATATTTTAGCAATACATCCCATAGAATTCCTGCACATCAGGGAATAACCAATTCTAAAAAGTGACAAGGACAAACCATACTATACAAATGTTGGTAATGTTGGGAAACTTGTAATCTGGAAACACACCTACAAATACAAAATCTGTAACCAAGGATTTGTAATTGGTTTAGCAGTTACAAAGCAAAAGAAAATTAAGGCAGGCATAGTAGCTCATTCCTGTATTTCCAACACTTGAGAGGATATGGCAGGAAAATGGCCATGAATGTGAAGTCAGCTGCTGTCAAGAGATATAATTCGCCCTATTTTACACTGACACCATATCTCCAAAGCAAAAACAGAAACACCATCACCAAAAAACAAATCAAATACACCAGAGAATCTTTATAGAATAAAGAATGTGGCAAAACTTTTAACCATCCTCCAAATCTTATAAATTTCAAATAATTTGTTCTAGAATAAAAACCCAATTGATGTTACAAACTTAACATTGTTTCTTTTTAAACACTTATGAGTATCAGCTACTGTAATAGAATGAAATTTTATGACGCTAAAGAATGTGTCAAATAATTTTTAAACATTGATTCTAACTCAACACTAAAATTGTAATATCGGAGAGTCAAATTCAAATGTTGAGAATATGGAAATGCTTTTAATAATTATTCAATCATTATGCAACACTGAAGAATTTAAGCTTGAGAAAATAACTTAACAGCAAAAAGTAGGGTAAAGGTTTTGGGTTCAACTCTTCCTCAACATTAGAGAAGTCAAACTGAAGACAAACTTGTAATCCCAACACTTTGGAAAGTAGAAGCCAGGGTGTTACCATGAGTTTGAGGACTACACATGGAGTTACATGATATTTTTGAAAACACAAGTTAATAAAAACATAGGGAAGTATAAAAATATTCATGTTGGAGAGAAATCCTACAAATTGAAAGAGTTTTCCAAAGGATTTGATACTTCCTTGAGATTTAATCAGGAATAAAGAATTCATACAAGAAGTAAAGAGGCATACCGGGCACTGACTTTGAACTAATTCATGTCAGAAAGAAACTGCAAATGTAAAGAATGAGGTAGGATCTTTAATAAAATATCAGTCCTTATTCAAGTTAAATCATTTGCATTTGACAGGAACCTTAGAAATGTAATTATACTGGAGGTATCTTTTTAAAATGTGTATAACTCATAAGATGAAGGTATTGGTATTGGGCAATGGACAAACAAACTATACCACGAAGATGAGACAATAAAATGAATCCTAATGATATTCTGCTATACTCATGGACCAGTGTCTTATGAAACCATGATCAGAGAGTTTCACTTGCAGCACACAGGAATGCATAAAGAGAGCCTCAGCCAGCCATTGCACTGAGAGAGTCCTCGAAACACAACTTGTAATGGATATTTCTGTCAAATACATCCCTTCAGTATTCAGAGAATTCTGCAGAAGAGACAGAGGGAATGGAGGATACCAGAAGGACAAATCCCTCTAAAGCCATTGAGCAAAGCTCATATGAACTCACAGAGACTGAAGCAGCAAGCACAGGAGCTGCATAGGTCTTAGTCTTTAGTATTATTATGGGACTGGAGAGTGTGGGATTGAGTGGATCTCTTACTCTTGTGCTTTCTCTTGAAACTCTTCCCTCTTGGGTCTCCATGTCCAACTTTGATATGATAGTTTTTGCTTCACCTGAGTATATCTTGTCATGTTTAGTTGTTATCTCTTAGAAGCCTATACTTTTCTAATGACAGGCAGAAAGGGAGGTGGTAAGGAACTTAGAGGTATAGAGAGAAAGGAAACTGTAATCAGGATAATATGAGAAAAGAATCTATTTTTAATTAAAGGTAAAAAGCTATTTATATTGGAAACATATTACAAATGTTAAGACTGTTTATATTTTGGTCTAAATATGTGTAAAGAAAACATTATTATAGGAAGAATTCCTATAAACACATGGGATCTGGCAAAAGTCTGAGTTATTTCTCAATGAAATGAAGGGACAAAGATGGAACAGAGACTGAATGGCTGACCAGTGACTGGGAAATTTTAAGATCTATTCCATAGACAGATTCCAATTCCTGTCATAATTAATGATACTATGTGGTGTTCACAGATAAGAGCTTAGCATGGCTGTACTGTGAAAGGCCATACCCAGAAGCTGACTGGACATGCAGATTTAACTGCTAACCACTAGACTGCAGCAATGAACCCCTATGGAAGAGTTAGGGGAAGGACTGAAGAAGAGAAGGGTCTGGCAACCCCATAGGAAGAACAACAGTTTCAGCTAACCCAGACACCTGAGAGCTCCCAGAGCCTAAGGCAACAACCAAAGAGCACACACTGGGCCAAAGGCTGGTCCAAAGCACCTGGCACATATGTAGCAGAAGGCTGCCATGTCTGGCCTCAATGGAGAAATTGCACCTCATTCTGCAGAGACTTGATGCAGGAGAGGGGGCAGATATAGGGGGTTTGCCCTCTCAGAGGCGAAGGGAAGGGGATTGGGAGGAACTCTGTGAGGTGGGAGACTGGGAGGGAGGCAGTTTTGGGGATGTAAACAAATATATAAATAAAAATTTAAAAAGAGTATTGGTTTGTTATAAATTCTACTCCATTAAATCATTTCATCCCTAAAAATATTACATGAAACACCTTCCCCAGTCACTTTAGACTGTACTGTGAAATACTGTACAGAGACTGTGTGTATATTGTAGTGGAACTCTGTTTTAGTAAATTTCCTCGAAATTATTGTTAACATGTTGGCAATATTTAAACAAAAGAGTACCTTTTCTGGCTTTCCTGAATATTTTATGACATCATTTGTAAATTACAAAATCTCACTGGTCCTATGTGCATGGGATCTAACTAATAAAAATCTTGCAACTATAACTGTCTTCAAACTGTTCACCTAGGATCTGTCTACAAAATGTCAAGAATAAAATTGATACAGCAAATAGAATATCAATTCTATCAAGACTGTGAAATACTCTAATTATATGTACAGCATGTTGTTAGCAGGATAGAAAGACATAATTTGTCTCAAAGAGGATTTCTTAGGTTTCTGTTACTATGATAAAATACCTGTCATCAATCAAGTTGGTGGAAGGAGGACATTTTCTCCACAACTATGTTTTTATTTAGAAATATTTTTTGTGGTAAGTTTATTTATTTTTATATTTTCTTGAAAATAGATACTTCTCTCATCCAACTTGTCCCGATTACACGTACTTCTCCCTCTATTGTTCCCCACCTTCCTCTCATCTACATCCACTCCCTTTCGGTCTTCCATTACACAAAAACAAGCTTCTAAGAGATAACCAAATCAAACTAAAATATAATAAGAGAAATTAAAAGTATCTCCTCAAAGTTGAACAAGAAAAACCAACAGAGGGAAAGGAGCGCAAGAGAAGGCACAAGAATCAGAGACTTATTTGTTCACACACATAGAAGTTCCATAAAAACACTAAACTGAATGCCATGATATATACACAGAGGACTTAGTGCAGATCCTTGCAGGCTCTGTACCTGCTGCGTTAGTCTTTGAGTTCAGAGGAGTTTTCTTCATGTGATTTACAGGGCCTTGTTCTGGTGTATTTTATTCCCTCAGTCTCTTACATTCTTTCTGCTTCCTCTTCCATGGGATTCCCTGAGGAGAAGAATTTGATGAGGACATCTCATTTAGAGCTAAGTGTCTCAAGATCTCTCTCTGTCTGAATGTCTGCTGCGGGTTAAGGCCTCTCTGATGATGTCTGAATACGGCATGGTTCCATGTTTATAGTAGAGTATCCTTAGGCGTCATTTTATTACTACTTTGCTTTTTAAGACCAGTAGTATTTGATTTTATCTTAGGACTCTGGGCTATCTAGAATCTGATTCTTGGACAACCAAGGAGTGTCCATTATGGGTTGCATTTTATGGAGTTTGCATGAAGTCAAATCTGATATTATTTGAATATTCCCATGAGCACTGTGTTACTATTGCTTTATCATAGTTTGCAGGCAAGAAGCATAGATCAAAGGTTTTTGGCTGACTTTTATGTTTCTGTTTTGGAATACTCCAGAGTACCTTCCCATACAAACTAGAAGCTAAGGGTGAAGGTCCTATGTAGGAACCAGCTTGATCTCTCCATGTTCAGTGAGTTTTGTGGGCATTTTCCTCAGCAATGAAACCTTGATATCAGTATTTGGAGAGAAAATTATTATAATGGGAACAGCGTGGGTTGCTTGGGAATTTCTATGTAGCCATTTTGTCCAACAATTCAAATGGATGCAACCCAGTCCAATTACTGGAAACTTCATTTGGTGACAAGAGACGGCCACTTGGAAGATTTCATTAGTGTTGCCTTAAAATATTTCGGCAAGTTTCCACCGCATTAGGCTTCCATAATGTTACTCAATTGCCTCTCAGTTCTAGCTGCCTCTTCCCACGTTCCCTCCTCTTCCTCATCTGATCTTCCTGGTCTGATCTTTCCACAGATAAAAATATATTCTATCTCCCCCTCTCAGGGAGATCCATGTATTTCCCCTAGTATCTTCCTGTATATACAGTTTCTCTTGGTCTATAGATTATAGCTTGGTTAACATTTAGTTAATAGCTAATATGTGCACACAATCAAATGCAGATCACATTTATTTTTTATTTATTTACTTTTTTGGTTTGTATTGCCTCATTCAGGGTGATTTTTGTCTCTAGTTTCATGATGAAAGGAAGATTAATTTTGACTCCGTATTCCAAAGGTTTCTGTCCATAGTCATTTGTCTTGCTTGTTTGTGTGCATGTGGTGAGGCACAATATTCTGCCAGATATATTTGTTATTTTTCTGTAGCTTTCATAAAACAGCATGAGTGTGGCAACATATAGAAGGAATAGCTTATTTGGGCTTACAGTAAGTGACAGGCAAGATGGCAAGAGCAGGAAGCTGGGAACAGCATACAGAAAATAAACCAGAAGTTGGTTAAATCTTGAAATTCTCAAAGTGGCATATTCCCCCCATTAAAGCTGCACATCTCTGCAAGCTCTCCCAACAGTGCTACCAACTAATGATCAAGTTTTCAAATGCCAGAGTTTATAGGGGACAGCTATAACTCAAATCTTCACAACAGAAAAGATGTTCATAGAACAAAACAGTGCACGTTCTGGATTTTGTGAGCAGGGGGTGGCTGGAGACGGTGTCACAAGGGAAGGAAGGTACCTGGGAGAGAGATAGAGAAGAGGGAGTGATCTCAGTATACCATTTAAGGGAATGCCATCAATGACACCACTTCTCACTTGGCCCCACCTTCTGCTGTTTCCATTACTTCATACTACTGCATTAAGGAACCGCAAGAGAACTAGAGGTAGGGATAGCTAGATTTATGGATAAGAATGATGAAGCATGCTGTGTGTATCAACATAATAACATTTGCTTGTCATAGTAGTTATAAAGTCCGAGTAGATGACAATATAAACGTGAGCTAGTAAAATTTGGAAATATTTCTCAGAATAGGGAGTAATGTTAGAGTATAAAAGATGAAAGATGAGGAAAACCCTGGCACCTTAAGTTCACAGGACAGTGAAAAGATAGGAATATAGACTTTCTATAGAAATAGAATTCCTACTACTAGAAGTGATAGCTAAGAACTAGTTAATTTCGGATGAATTTACCAGACTTATGAAAATGATTTGAAGTATTGATTCTGTATGACTAAAGAGTGGCTGGTGAGATTAGTATGAAAATTAGGGGGAAATGAAAGATGACTGTAGAAAAAAGGTATTGCAAAAGACATTTATGCAGCTGGCTCTAGAACAGAAATTAATGTGGTACAAAGTATAGGAAGCTCACCATACTTCTTTTTATTCTGAGAGAAGGTATGAAACAGTGGTTTGTGGCATTTTTCTTATATGAGAACTGTCTTGTAATGTGCTGTTCTTGAAGCCTGGCTTCTTAGGTTGGTTGGAAGTAGGGGTTAAGGACTTTTAATTTTTTCTATTCCATTACATGAACTCTTCTTTGTGACCCCTACCTCATTCAGCTTTCATCTTCCTTCTCTTCTTTTACCCTCCTTTTTCTTTTTTCCCTTCTGCTGCCTGCTATTCACTTGAGCAATATTTTAGACACTTTACTTAACCCTCACATAGTTAAAAATACACAATAAAATAAAGAAGAAAAGCATTGTATTTGTGGACAAAAATTATTAGTAGTTATCTGTGGATCATAGCTGGATGGCTAGTGTACAGGACCTGGAAGATAAAGAAAAAAAACTATGCTTTCCACTGTCTTATAGTTTATCACATTTATTATCCATTTTAAAAATTTACTTGACTAAAATTAGCCTTAATATACTTCCCACTCCAAAATGTGTTTTAAAAAAATCCATCAAACTATCACTCTCTTATTTCTGTCTCTTCAATTAAATCACATGCCCTTCTATTCTAGCTAAGTAACTGTTCAAGGCACTGCATTGGCCAAACAAAGATAAGAGCATAAAAGTTTTGTTGTGTGGGATGCAGACTATAACATTGTTGCTCTATGTTGGTTTTGGCTGATTTTGTCTGCTTCTAGGTTAACAGAATTAAACCAGCCAGTTTTCCTAGACTCTTTGCATATTTATTTGTACCAGGGAAGAAATGATGTATGCAATGAACTTTGCAAGTATGGCTAACAAGAATAAAATATGTTCAGTGGTGTATGTGAAAATGAAGGCAAGTGGATAAACATTTCAGTTCTACTAGGTGCTTATCTTTTATGTGGAGCAATACAATGGCAACAATATTTTTCCCTGAAACACTTATCAATGCATTTCATCTGGATCCATTATAAATACAATGTATTTCATCTGGATCCATTATAAATACTTTAAATACTTTTTCAAGTGGAAATCAAGGTTCATTCTTACATTATAAGAATTGAAACAATCCTGAGTAGATAATTTTTCAGTTATAAGAAATACAAATAGTATGAGTAGAAAGTAAGATTTTTCCCCTAAATCTCACCTATTCTAACTTAATTTGAAATCTTGCTTAATCATTCCAAAACAAGTTCCCAGAAATTACTCTTAGTTTCTTAATTACAAGGACAATGGGGTGCCAGGCCTTTTGTAATTGAACACTCACAGGAGAGCATTTTGTTTTGTTTTTCTTTTTGGGAAGCAATAAAGGCACCTTTTTCTTTCATTCCATCATCAACTCATTCCATTGTCTCCACAGACCATCTGAAATTGCCCATCACGGTACATTTGAAAATTTTAGAAAGTTGAGTAATAATAATAATATTAATAATAATAATATTCATAGTTTGTTTCATGATTTAAGGTATGATTAATCAATTGCATTCTCAACTTTAACTTTTCTCTTGAATCTTGTTGCCTTTGTAGTTGAAGGAACTAAAGAGACTGCTTAAAAGAAACATTATATATATATATATATATATATATATATATATATATATTAGCATCACTCATATGAACCAAGTTTTCTAAATCAAAACTATGTGGAAGAAGAGAACTGAAACCTGAAAGCTGTCTTCTTATAAATAAATTAATATCTAAAAAGACAAAATGCCTTTTAGCTACCACATTGTGATTATATATGTAAAGTTATTATTTACTAATAATTTGATTTGTATTGAGTTGGTAACCATCAGTATTAACATGGGAAAATTTTGTTGGGTTAATAAAATTCTGCTATGTATTCTGGTGGTATGGGATATTATATAGTGTGATAGATATTGAAGGCTTAAGAGTGGGTAATACATTTACAGTGCATAATCTCATGGAGTTTACCTTTACTAAGAAACCAGCAATAGACATAATCTTGTAATAGTATAGATGGTGGTTATAAAGCTAGGAGAATATCAGAATGCTATGGGATTGCATAGTCAGCATCTAATAATGTCTAGAGCTGCAGTTCTCAACCTGTGAGTTGTGAGCCATTTACAGGTTTGATAACTGTCCCCCGCGCGATCTCTCGCCGGCAAGAAAACACGCGGGGACATCCGAATCCTTGCTGCATCCAAAACTTTTATTGAAATCTTAAGGAGAAGCCCCACGCGCCCGCATGGCGCGGCTTATATACACCCTAGCGTGGCGCATCCACACCTGATTGGTCGCTTACCCATGATCTCATTAGGCACGCCCCGGAGTGGGCAAAGACCTGGCACGAAGGCACTCTTGCACATGCGCACACAGTTAACTTCCTGAAAGGAAGTCGGCTGGCACTGCGGAGGCCAGCGCCATCTTGTAATGGCGGAAGCTATCCTGGCCTTCCACGTGGGGCGCAGTGGAAGCCAGCGCCATCTTGTGGTGGCGAATGTTATAGCGGCCCTCTACAGATAACCGTTTCAGAGAGGTCATCTAAGACCATTGGAAAACATGGATGTATCATAACAGGAGTAAAATTGTTGTTTTGAAGTAGCAAGTAAAATATTGTTATGTTTGGGGGTCACCACGGCATGAGAAATTGTTTAAAAGGCTTGCAGCATTAGGAAGGTTGAGAACCATGGCTTTAAGTGCTTTACAGTATCTGAAGATGAAGAATGGCCAGGGAGAACATAGAAGTTGCAAGAATGATAGTAGAAAAGTTTAGGTAAGAGAGATGATGGCTGTTCTGAGATGTGTTTCTATTGTAGACTGTCATGTAAAAGAACACAGAAGGTGGCTCATTATCAAATAATAAGTAGTAACAAGTGATGACAAAGGTATAACAAAAGGGAACTGCTTTTACAATAATGGTAGAAAAATAATTTGATGCCCCAGCATAGAGGAATGCTAGGGCAGTGAGGTGGGAGCAGGTTAGAGGGTAGGTGGGGAGCCCCCTCATAGAAGCAAGGGGGAGAGAAGATGGGATAGGAGGCTTCTGGAGGGGAAAGCAGGAAGGGGGATAACAGTTGAAATGTAAATAAATAAAATAGCTAATAATAAAAAAGATAGACTAAATCTATTTGAACAGAATGTGGGGAACAGCCTTGAACTGTTTGGTACAGGAGACAATGACCTAAAAAAACACCAATGGCTCAGGCACTAAGGTGAAGAAAAATGGGACCACATAGCATTTAAAATCTTCAGTAAGTCGAAGGACACCATCATTAGGGCAAAATGTCAGCTTACCGGTTGGGAAAAGATCTTCACTCATCCTACATCTGACAATATCCAAAATTTATGAAGCACTCGAAAGTTAGACATCAGCAATACAAATGATTCACTTACTAAATGGGGTACTGAGCTAAACAAAGAATTCTCAGTGGAGGAATCTCAAATGTCTGAGAAGCACCCAAATAAAAGTTCAATCTTTACCCAGCATGGATGTACAAATCAAGAAAACTCTGAAGTTCTACCTTACACACATTAGAAGGTCTAATATTCAAACTTCAAAGGATAGAGCATGCTCGTGAGGTTGTAGAGCATGGAAAACACTCCTCAATTGCTGGTGGGATTGCAAACTTTGTACAGCCTCTCTTGAAATCAATTTGGCAGTTACACAGAAGATTGGGAATAGTTCTACCGCAAGACCCAGCAATCCCATTTCTCGGCCTATATCCAAAACATGCTCCACAATCCCACAAGGATACTTGTTTATCTATGTTTATACCAGCATTATTCATAATATCTGGAAACTGGAAACAGCATAAATGTCCCTTAACTGAAGAACAGGTAAAGAAAATGTAGCTATTTACACAATGGAATACTACTCCTGGGTTGGACAATGCCCCAGAGGATCTTATGGGGGTGACTCTTAAGTGGGATTCCTAGCAATAGGGGAATATGGATCCTGAAGAGGCCACTTCCTGTAGCCAGGTAGGACTCCCAGTAGATGGATAAGGATAACAACCCACTCAAAAACCTTCAACCCCAAATGCGTCTTGCCTACAAGATGTGCCAGGACAAAGAAATGAAACAGAGGGTATGGCTTACCTATGTCTGACCCAAATTGAGACCCATCCCAAAGGCACGAGCCAATCTCTCACAATATTAATGATACTCTGTTCTGCTTTCAGATAGGAACCTAGCATAACTGTGCCCTAAAAGGCTTTACCCAGCAGCCAATAGAAAGAGATGCAGAGACTAAAAAGCAAACATTAGCTCTGGGAGCTTATGGCAGATTTTTGGGAGAACTGAACTTTCTGAAGAGGACAGTCACTACACAGGAAGACCAACAGAGTCAACTAACTTGAACCCTTTGGGGCTCCTAGAGACTGAATCATCCATGGAAGAGTGAGTCCTGGCTGGATCTAGACCCTTTACCCATAGCAGATAGGTAGCTTCAGTTTCATTTGAGTTCCCCAACAACTAGAGCAGGGGTTGTCCCTGAGCCTGTTGCCTGTGGATTCCAGGCCCCTAATTGGACTGACTGGTCTGGCCTTAGTGGGAGAGGATGTGCCCAATCCTATAGTTGTATGGTGGTTGGGGTGAGGGGGTGGTAGGGTGTGATATCTAGAGGGAAGATGGAATAGGGGAGGGCTTGCAAGAGAAGTGCAACTAGGAAGAGAGGAAGGGCTATTATTGGGTTGTAAAGTGAATAAATAAATAAACTAATTAAAAATATGTCATTGACATGGGCAGCCCCATGGCTCCAGCTGCATATGTAGCAGAGGATGACCTTGTTGGGCATCAGTGAGAGGAGAAACCCTTGGTGCTGCCAAGACTGGACCCCCCAGTGTAGGGGAATGTAAGGGCAGGAAGGAGAGTAGTTGAGGAGGGGAAACACCTTCATAGAAGAAGGAGGAGGGGGATGTGATAGGCAGAAATCGGGAAAGGAAATAACTTTTGAAATGTAAATAAAAAATGTCCAACAAAGAAATAAGTGATTGACATTATTTCTTAGAAAATGCAGATTTTGGACTTACTGGTTAATAATATTAAATGGTGTATATATGTTCAAATGCCTAAAAGCAATCGTGTGTGTGTGTGTGTGTGTGTGTGTGTGTGTGTGTGTGTGTGTGAACTATGAAAATAATGGCTCACTAATCTGAGAAAACCATCAAGAATTTACAAATTCTTTAAAGACATAGAAACATTAGGACATAAACATACGGGAGTTGGAATCTAGCACAGTACACGTCCCTGAGTTTGAACCCTAGTCGCACGCCCAAAAGAAAAGACAAAAGGAACAGATAATAATGAAAACTCATTAGAGTGGCCTGCATTGGTCTTTTCATGCAGACAGATAAAAGCTTACAGACTGGGTGGCTTAACAAACAGATTTATTTTGCCGCAAGCATGGAGACAAAAAGCCTAAAGTTAAGCTGCCAGTAAAATCTGTTTTTCCTGATATTTCTATTCTGGCACAAATTTCAATCTTTAAATCTTTAGAACCTACAAGTCTCCAAATCTCTACACACACACTGTATGTGACAGTGTAGTCATGCATACATGTAGCTACCTAGACTTTCAAAAATATGCTAAAGCTTTTCAATGTGCCCATGACATTGTAATGTCATTATTTTAAAATTTCTTACTAGCTCTTTGCTCCAACTGTTATCACAGACTTAGGCAGATAGAAAATTTAAGCAATGGGCACTGACGGTTTTCAGTAAATACCCTAGGAAAATGAAAGTTATTAACAGGCGACTTCAAGACAAGTCAAGTGAAGAAAAACCCTTTAAGCAGGCTTTCTAAGTAACTTTCAGACAGGTCCAATCATGCTCAGTAATGGGAAAGTAATCAGTGGTCGAAATGCTATTTTGACTCTTCCTGTGGCTTCTAAAGAGAAAGCAAAAGGATTAAGTGAAGTAAAATTGGCATAAGTTTGCCATGCCTCTTGTTTTGAAAAATACTACTGAGATGTGCAGGTTTTAGTTTAAAAATTAACTCTTGAAAATGTTGATGTTATTTCTATGATCTTGTCATTTTCATAGGCAGAGGAAGGTAATTTTAAGGTCTTTTCTTTCTCATTATCTCCTGACATTATTAATCTGATGACATTATTACTTTCCCTGGATTCTTGTTTATGATAGCTGTGATCATAAAAGCTATTTCTTATGATTTCAGAAAGTTAGTAACATTAATTTACAGCTTGTTATATGATAATTTTGGTGAATATATTTTAGAATTCACTTTTGGTTTGGTTTTGCTTTGTATTGGGTTTTTGATCCTTTTAAATACATTTTAATTAAAACAGAATTATATCACTTTCTTCTTCTCTTTCTTTCCTCCGAACCCTCCTAGGTATATCTGTCCAATGCTTCTCATGCTAATCCAATTCTCAAATTAATAGCCAAGTTTTCATGTGTGTGTGTGTGTGTGTGTGTGTGTGTGTGTGTGTGTGTGTGTGTGTGTGTGTGTTGAAAGACCACCGGGGTGGGGAAGACCACCCACTCAAATCTCGAGACAACACAACCCCCAAGAACTCACGAGAAACTAGTCTTGATGTAATAAACAAGAGGTGTATTTGAGGAACCAGAGCTCTGGGGACGACACATATCTCACACAGGAGACAGAGGAGTCGACCCCGAGCCCAATTAGGGGAAGGGATTTATAGGGAAAATTACATAGGTAGTTGGCAACAGTCACACAAAGCAATTTCATTGGTTTGTAACTTGGGCTCAGTTCAACTCTAGGCCACTCTCCTTCTGGGGCAAGCTGACCCTAATTCTCATTTCTCTCAGGACTGTTGAGTCAGGCCTTATCGAGGCCAGATGGTTTGTGGTGGCTATAGCCAGGCTACATCCCCAAAATATGTTATTTTTTGTTGTGAGGTGTACTTGTCCTCACAGCAGGGTCAGTGGGGGATAGTTTAAAATCTTTATTCTTTTATTCCCCACTTCTGCTTGTGACTAGTTCTAATCTTAGAACTCAGGGCCTTCCTTTTTAATTTTTTTAAAGATCTTTTGAGGCATGATATTGTTGGTGAAGCATTAAAATCTGTACTGTATTAACTCTTTCTCTAATAAAGGCTGTTAACTTATTAAAAATACAGGATCCAAATGTCAAAAGTAACAAGAGAATAACTAAGGGTCCTAGGAGCATGGAAATTAGTCTCACATCCCCAAGCAGAACAGTGTAAACTTTCTAAGGCCCCGCAATGCTGGATGTTAGCCTGGTCTCAGACATCTTGGGGGCAAATGTAAAACCTCAGTCTCCCCAATTGGCACCTTGTTTCTGGACTTCTGTATCTAAACTTGTCCCCAGGTGAAAATTTCTTTGGGTCTTCTAGGGGCATACTCTGAGGATCTGTCAGGAGTGTCCTAGGTGTCTAGCCCAGCTATCAACTTATAAAAGTCAGGAGTGAGAGTGGGCCACCATGTGTATGGTGGGGTCACCTTGGAGATGGACCATATTACCTCCCCAGCCTGGAAGGAAACTTACCAAATCAGTTTCTGGGGGATATGGGGGTTATAAGTGCTTACAACAGAGACGAAGCTTAAGAGGATTAGCAGTCTTTTTTAACTTTTATTTATTTCTAAGAACATCTGGTACTGTCTTCAAATGGGAGGCGTGGACCCATGTAGCAATCCCATCTACCTTAACAACAATGGGAGTGATTAACAGTACTAGATAGGGTCCTTTCCAGCGGGGTTCTAAATTCTCAGCCTTGTGTCGCCGGACCAGGACTGCATCTCCTGTTGGGAACTGGTGAGGTGTCCTGGATTTCTCATCTTGTAGGTGTCCTTCACTTGGTTCCAAATTCCACCTTGGACTGTTTCTAAAGCCTTTAAATGAGCAAACAGGGTTTTAGGAAAGACCTCAGGGTAGGGGGCCCCGCCCAATTCAGTGAGGTGGAGGGGGAGCTCCCATATATAATCTCATAAGGTGTTAGGCCAAAAGGGTCAGGAGTGTTCCATACGAGGAACAGAGCAAAAGGAAGGAGGACAGTCCAGTCTTCTCCCACTAGTCTCTAAGGCCAATTTTGTCAGGGTCTCCTTTAGAGTTTTATTTATCTTTTTTACCTGCCCTGAACTCTGTAGTCTCTTCGGGGACGTGGGTAAGGCTGAATCTGGAAGTGGCATTTCTTACTCTGAAGAGAGCAAGAGGGAAGGGGTGCTACCCAGTCTGCACCAGTCTCCATGGTCTATTTGGTCAGGGTCTCTTTTAAAATTTTATTTATTCTCTCTACCTGTCCTGAACTTTGAGGTCTGTAGATGTAATATAATTTTTAATTGACCTCTAAATACCTGGCCACACTCTGGCTTACCTTGACAACGAAGGCAGGGCCAGTGTCTGACCCAATTACCTTGGGCACTCCAAACAGGGAGAAGATTTCTTCTAGTATCTTCTTGATGACTATTGAGGCCGTCTCTTGCTTGGTGGGGAAAACTTCTATCTATTCCTGAAAAGATATCTATAAACACTAGGAGACATTTGAAATTACATTTTCCTGGTTTTATCTCTGTGAAGTCCACTTCTCAGTAGGATCCAGGCCGTTCCCCACGGAGCCTCCTACCACAGTCAACTTTCTTGAAAACAGTTACCTTTTGGCATGGTATACATCAGTGTACTATCTGTTCCACGAGATACTTGAGACCTGTGACATAATATTTAGTTTTTGAAAATATCTGGATGAGTTTGCTTATCTCTAAGTGAGTCCATTTGTTTTATCATGGCCTCTGTCTGTTTTTGTAGCAGGGTCTTCTTTTTCATTGAGGTGTACCAGAGTCTCTTTTTCGGCCTGGCTGGGTCATGGCGGGCCCTTAACAGAGCCAGAATCTCTTTTTTCTTGTCCTCAGATGTCAGCAGGCCCCTCTGTTGATGGGCTGTAGCAAAGGCATACGTGCTGTCCACATAGATGTTAAGTCTCTTTCTCAGCTCAAGGGCTTTGGTGAGGGGAGCAAGTTCTCTGAGTAGAGGTGTCTTTTGGTAGGGCCTGAGCCCATATGACTCTGTTTTTATCTACCACTGTTGTCCCAGCCCATCTTTTTTCTTCTCTAAGAAGTTGTTCCCATCTATGAACCAGATGGCATCTACCCCCTCTGTTGGCTGATCAGTCAGATCTTTTGTCACCCCTGTGCTTTAGTGAGCACCTGTTGACAGTCATGAAGGGGGATCTAGGTTGGGGTCCAGGAGCAGGGTTGTAGGGTTTAGACTCGTAGGGGCAGTCTGGGATCACAAGGAACAAGTGGGATACCCGGCCCACGCCAAGGTCCACCATTCTTCGGGTAGTCCATGAGTATCATTTGTTGCCGGTAGTCCCCTGTACTCAAGGTCTTTTGCTGGACACTAGCCCATTTGGGCGTAGGAGCACAGAGTGTTGGGGCCCCATATTCACAAACAATTGGGCAGGCTTTTCTTCTATCTTTGCGCATAGCCAGCAATCTAGGACCAAGAGGCTTGCCTTTGGGGCTGCTGGAGAGGCCCCTCTTGTTCTTCCTGGGGCAGTCCCTGACCCAGTGTCCTTTTCCCTTGTGATAGGCACACTGATATTTAGCTAGGAATTCTCTTCTGTTGTCAGGTACTGTCTTCCTAGGTTCCCTAACTACTGTGGCCAGTATATATTTCTCTCCTCGTTTATCCCTCTTTAGCTCTCTAGCTTCTTCTTTTTTTTGTCTCTTTTTCCTTAGCTTCCTGTTCTTTTTTATCTTCTTTCCTCTTTTTCTTCCTCAGTCGCTCTCATATCTTCTGTATCTTTTTCTATAGCTATTAGATGCTGTCCACTTATGTAACTATACTTCAACTTTACTTTCTCTGTAATTTACACTAACTCTCAGCAATTTAGCTTAACCCTTCAAATTTTGTAACTTTTTCTTTATATCTTTTTCTTACCTTAGCCAGATTGGTGAGGCATTTTCTAGCCCCTCAGAGACCCACCCTTGGAGCCTGGTGGCAGACCCGGAGCACTCCCTACCTTCAGGGGTATTGAAGTCAACAGTCAGGAGTGAGGGTCTTCTATCTATGTCTGGAACATTCTTTCTGATCTCTAGTAGGGTTCTGTCTTTCCTCAGTGGTAAAGAAGACCTGTAACAGTTACTAACAAGCATCTCAAGTGGGATGGTGAGAAAACAAGAAGAGAATCTTGAGAATAGAGGTCCACTGAAGAGGACAAATAGCATTTAGTCACACAGCTAAACCAGGAGGACTTTTTGGGACAAAAAGGCCGTTGTAAAAATAAACACAAGCTTTGTTCCTGTGAAACAGAAAGGCAAGCAGAGAGGGAGCTGATCTGTTACTGACTATCTCTCTGGACCTAAGAACTAATAACAAAAGGATGGAGCGATGGTTAGGACCTGGGTGCTAGATGCCAAGTGACTGACATAGAATTGTAACCGGTTCACCTGGGACTTTCAGGACCTCAGTAGCAGCCCTTTACCAAACTGTCTCAGTGGGTTAAATGCCCATGGAAAAGAAAACATTAATCCTGACCTTGGCCACAGCCAAAGCCTGAATTCTAAATTTTGACTAGCAAAACAAAGTTCTTCACAGTTTGTTGCAGATTCTTTTTGAAACTATTTTAGGGGCTTCTCTGCCCCACAACCTGGGGCATTTTGACCACAGGGGCAGGAACTGGCTGCTGAGGGGATAGGATCAAAGGCACTCTCCATGTCAATGATGACTAACAGGGAAGGTTACTTAATGTTGGAGATCAACCCCTCTCTTGGAATAGGGCCAGCAGATAAGGCAGGCTCTCTTAAAAAACTTCTCTTACTGAATGCTCTCCTTCTGTGAGCAAGTGTCGAAGGTCTGGCCACTGAAGGCAGCAACTGGAATTATTTTTTTTAGGGCCAAAAGTCTCATAAAACAACCACTAACTCTACACTATCTTTTTGTTGTCAAAGCGTCAACCCCGGGTGGCCTCATCACCTTGAAACTCCTCTTACGCTGACTTGGCCAGAGGTGCGCTGCTGCCCACACGCAGCCTGCAGCTTGCTAGCAGGCCTGCATGCTTGCCACCCTCAGCCCCTACATTTTCCTACTCTGTGCTGTCCCTTCCTTAGAAGCTGTGAATGTTTAAGCAACAGGGAGAATTTTTCTTCAGGATCTAAGGTAAAGCTTTCAGGCTCTTGTTAATGCCTGTTTCAGACAGGGTCACTTGCTAATCTGGAGTCCTTCATACACAACTGTTAATAGCAGCTAGACTGGACAAGGGGAGTAAAGGGAGGGGCATCTCTCCTTGGGAAGGAGGCTCAAGAGAGAAAGATAAAACTCCCCAGCAGAAAACAATTTTTCTCAAGCAAATTATTTTTAACTTTTAAGTTAAGCACCAAGAGGACCAAGTAAAACTCTTTGACAAGCAAAGCAAACAGTTTCATGATTTCAAACACAGTTGTCAGTCCAAATTCAAAAACAAAGCAAAAGCCAAAAAGACACTCGACAATGCCACAGAAAACAAACCAGACAAACAAGACCAAGACAAAGCATCCTATAACCAATTTCCACAGATGCCTGGTACCTTCAGTATCTTGCCCAAACTGCAGCTTACCCTTAGCTGCTTCTGGGATGAGACAGACCATCTGATTCCACCTCCCAACAGGATTCTAGAGTGTCCTCTTGCCCTAACGTCCGTCCAATGGTCCACCGTCAAAGACAAAGGGGTTGTCACAGTCTGCCCCATGGCAAAGAAAAAGAACACCAAACAGAAACAGAATACAGACAACAGACACTAACACGTCCAAGCACACTTGTCCGCGCCTATACTTAAATAGGCAGCCGAACGCGACCTCTGACTGAGTGGGATTCCTCGTCCACTCCCGCCTAGGTAAAAGGAGCACTCCGTCTCCTTTGTTCCAGAAAACCACAGTCAGGTCCTCCTGACTGCCCACAGTCGGGCTCTCCCGACTGCTCTCCACCCGTGGAACGTCTTCTAGGGCTGCAGCTTGCGGGCTCGGGGTGTCCCCCCTTCCTCAGCCAGAGGATCCTTACGGACCACAGAGGCGGCTGCACAGAGTGGGATTCCACATCCACTCTCCTATCACAGACCGGTACCAAGACACACATATACACACAGCGGAGCCGCACTCTCACATTCAAGACTCACTCTAATATCCACTCCCTTATTTCAAACTGAAACCAAAACTCTTTTCTGATACTAACCAGAACCAAAACAGAGACAGACACAGACATAACTGGGGATTCCCCTTACCTCCAAGAAGGTCTTCAGAATTGTGGGTGGTTGCGAGATCCCGGACGAGCCCCCAAATGAAAGACCACCGGGGTGGGGAAGACCCCCACTCAAATCTCGAGACAACGCAACCCCCAAGAACTCACGAGAAACCAGTCTTGATGTAATAAACAAGAGGTGTATTTGAGGAACCAGAGCTCTGGGAACGACACATATCTCACACAGGAGACAGAGGAGGCGAACCCAAGCCCAAGTAGGGGAAGGTATTTATAGGGAAAATTACATAGGTAGTTGGCAACATTCACAGAAAGCAATTTCATTGGTTTGTAACTTGGGCTCAGTTCAACTCTAGGCCACCCTGCTTCTAGGGCAAGGTGACCCTAACTCTCGATTTTCTCAGGACTGTTGAGTCAGGCCTTATTGAGGCCAGATGGTTTGTGGTGGCTATAGCCAGGCTACATCGCCAAATATGTTATGTTATTCTTTGCTGTGAGGTGCACTTGTCCTCTCACAGCAGGGTGAATTGGGGATAGTTTAAAATCTTTATTCTTTCAGTGTGTGTGTGTGTGTGTGTGTGTGTGTGTGTGTGTGTGTGTGTGTGTGTGTGTGAAAATACAAATATAACCTGCAGAGTTTATTTTTTGTGTATATGTGCATATATATATATGTGTATATATGTATGTATATATATATATATATCACTTTATATTGGTAACCAATAAAGGGGATCTTCACAAAGGGATGCAATTTTCCTTCTCACAGCAGTCATTAATTGACTATAGTTTGTAGCCTAGGGGAGGAAGTCTGTGAAATTTATTTCCTACCTTGTTAATGGAATAATTTTCTATACCTTTTGTCAGGCATGTAAATTCATACAATAAGCAGTTCTTAATGGAACTCATATAGCCTTTTGAAGCCATCTTTACTTTCACTCCATTTTTTTTCTGTTTACAATGTCTCATTTTATTATTCAGCTCCCTGTAAAGAACCTGTCCTCTAAATGGCAGTGTCACTGAATAAATAATAATCCAGAACCATATACTGCATAAGAGTTTAAAGTGTTGACAGATCTAGTACACTGTAACAGAAAATAATTTTAACACATAACAAAAACAGATTCAGAGGCATTAAAATAATGACGGCATCAGAAGAGAAAGAACCCAAATCTTGTGGCTTGTTTTTATGTTCCTTCTGCCATCTACGTGGGAATTTTGGTAGTTGTTGTGGATTATGTACACCCAACTAGATGGGAGGTATCAGAAAGGTAGTGAGCTTTCCAGTGGGATGGCGTTCTATGGCTGGAGAGCTTATTGCTGGCTAAGGATTTAAATGTATGTCAGAAGAATCTGTGGAGACCTTAGGAATAGGCTCTTAGTGAAACAAAGGAGAAGAGAAGCATTTAGAGGGAAAAGGAGAATAAATTGCAAGAGAAATCAAAAAAGCTTTTCTTGGTGATTAGAATATAGTAAGCTCTCCATGTATCTTTGAGGGGGGATATTTTAAGAATTTTTTTTATTTACAAGTATTAATGGCATGCAATAATGGATTTCAATATGACATTTGCATGCATGGATATAATGTACTTTGATCATACTTATTTCATATTACCCTCTTTAGTTTACCTCCCACTGCTTATGCTCAATTTCCTCCTATCTACAACAATCAGTAGCTACCTCATCTTTAGAGAGGAGAGGGGCATTGGGAGCCACTTTCTCTTCCATGAGCCAAGCAAGGCTTCTGGGCCATGACCATGACTTTCCTTGTATTTTCCCTTCTAGCTCTCATCCACTGAACCTAGGAAATGTCTTTTGCCATCTCTTCAGTGATGGTCGTGAAGGGGGTGACATAGATGTTCCATTTAGGGCTGAAGATTAAACTCGTATTCATTCTTTATGCACTGACCAGTTTTGAGTCTCTGGCAAGTACTTCACAGTACTAAAATAAGACTCCCTCAGCAAAGCAGCACTAATCTATGTGCATCAACCTAAATGTTTAGAATACAATTTGATAGACACATCGTGCTCATTAACCAAAGCAACAATATTATCTTACCCATTATGGTTTTTATTTGAGGGACATGGTATTATGGATCTCAAGCTAATTCATGACTCTCCTGTAATTTTGCTGCAAATTTTAATGCTCAGTTGTTACCAAATAGATAAAGTTTATTAATATTATTATGGAAATAGTCTATACCTCGGGAATTTATTTGTTATATCACTTTATTAAAAGAACTATACAAATCCTTCTGATTTAGATTCATCAAGCATTTCTGTTTTGCTTCAACTTTCTTGAAGCTCTGTTTGTTTTTAGGCGCACACACATAGAATTGTGCTCCTGATAGTTTGAGTGATGTCATTATGAAGCGCACAATTTTATATTGAGAATCATATTTTCCAGTGTACTTTGTCTGCTAATTACTTAACATGCTGACTTTGTTTTGCTTAGTGCTTGTCTTATAAGTTCTCTTTTATTTTCGCACTGCATGTGGCTTCATATTTGAAGGCTGTATTTGTTACCATGCAGAGTTGTGGTCTTTCATTTTGGAGACCACATTCTACTTTCACCTACACTGCTTAATTCATGTACAACCAAACCATCTGTTTGTTCTTCAGCCTAACAGCATTTGCTCAGGACAGTTTGTTCCTTGGGAGTTTCTTCCTTTACTCCCTTGACATTTGTAAATGATGTAAACAGTATGTCATTGTATCTCTTTTCTTAACTAAATCGTGCAATTTTGTATTACTTTATATTGGCTAGAATAGCTATACAGCATTCAGCTTTAATTTCTTGAAGATCTAATCAAGTAATTTTGTACTATTCGATGAAAAATTCCGATAGCTTTCAACAGGAAATCTTCAGGTAGGTCCTATTCTTTCTGTTCTCAAAGACATGCATTTGAAAAATTTATTTTATTTATTCATTCTCTTTAGAACGGTTCCAATACACAGATTATTTTTCCTTTTTATCAAATGAACAATCTTTAGAAAGGAAAGCAATATACATACAGCACAGAAAAGACTTACAAATATCTTTTGTAATTCCCCATATGTTTACTCTTGCAGTTGCTCTGCAGTCCTTCATGAAGGTCTGTGTTTCCATCAGACTTAATCTTGATGAAGTATTGCTTTTAGTATTGCTTGTATTGTCTGGTAACGATTAGTTTTGGTCTACATAAAGTATACTTATTTTGCTGTGATAAGTGAAGAACGTTTTTTTTTTTTTCCTGAATATAGGATTCTTTCTTGTTGGGGAGCTTTTCACCCAAAGCATTTGAAAATATATGTGCACTTTGGTTTTTCTTTCTTTTTTTTTTTTTTCTTTTTTTTCTTTTGCCTGGCCATTTCCTATCAAGAAAAAAATGGAACTCTGGTCTACTCAATAAAGCAGAGAAGGAGAAACATTGCAATTATTTCATGGTAATAATTCTGTGTAAGTTTAACATAGATTTTCTGTTTGGTTTGAAACAGCTGAAGGAGATTACCTAATTACGGACTTTGGTTTTTGAACATAACCTTGCCATGAGTTACTGTGGCGTGGTACCAGTTACAATTTTACTTTATGTTTCTACAGTTAATTATTTTTAAAGATTCTCAGGTATATTGTCCTAAAAGTCCCTCTTCTCTCATCCTGGGGTCTCTAATTATACACACATGACAGGATGCTCTTCTCACAGATCTCAATTGCTTCCATCTTTCTTTTGCATTCGTTGCATTCCCTTGACAATTTCCTCTGTTGATTCAACCTGCTGCGGGCCCATATAATCCGATTCCCTCTTTCTCATTAATCTTACAGTTTTCCGTGCATCATTTCTACATTTATGCTTTGTTCTTCTACACATTTATCTAAGGAAACATATCTTCCTGTACAGCATGTGATTTGTTCTTTCCATTACAGCTCTTGATAAAAACTTATGTCAGAAGTATTTTATGTTCATTTCACACCGTGGCTGTTTTAGCTTCCCAATCTTTTATTATTTTTATTTGTTTTTATTATTATAATATTTTATTATTTTTCTAATTTTTTCTATGTTTTTGTCTTTAGAGGCAGGGTTTCTCTTTGTAGCACTGGCTGTCCAGGAACTCACTTTGTAGGCCAAACTGGCCTTGAACTTACAGATATCTGCTTGCCTCTTCCTCTGGAGTCCTGAAATTAAGGTCAAGCACCGCTACCACCCTGCTAGTTTGCCATTCTTAGTAGCTTATCTTGTTAAAGCACGAATTGTTCCTATGCCTTTTCAGTATGATTTCATTTCTCCTCGGTTACTATGCATTGTAACTTCCAAAAAAATCAATTTCTGGATTAAATAACAAGCAGATAAAAGGCACAAGTCTAGTCACTTTTGCCAGACTGCTTGGTGCTTAGGTTTTGCTTCAGATTGAGTTTGTAAAAGTCATGTCTATATTCTGAAAATTATTGGAGATCTGAGTACTGGTGTGACCCTGCCAGTCCCGTTCCCCCATAAACACATTTTAGCTTTTCTAACAGTTTTTTGAGCTTATGGAAAATCCTTTGCTTTAAAGTCTGCCTTCCCACAGTCATTACTACAGGACTCTTGAGTTGTCTGTTCTGCTCTCAGCCTTCACTTCAGTCAGTTCCCTGACAGCCAGACTACATCAAAGTCATTTCTGCCTCCTTGTTTTGGGGCCTGCTCTTAGACCAGTTCATCTGAGCAATCAGTGAAGACCCATTATAAAAACTAGGTGGGGGGATTGGCAATGATTGCAAGCTTGTTCTGTAATGTTTTCTGCTTCTTACAAGAGAGTCTCAGCCCTCAAGTTCACCCATGCTTGTCAAACAATTCGCAATTTTTCTCCTGGTTTTGTTAGATTTTGCTTGCATCTTTCTGTCTACATAGGATAAAAGTATGTACAGACTATGTCTCTTATGGTGTAAGTTTTTGTCATTCGGGGGAGGTTATGCACTTTGCTTTCATTGTTGTCTTTAAATCTGGAGATTTTTTGCAATTATTAATTCCCAACATATTTGGATTCTTCTTATTCTTAGGATGGTAACAATGCCATGTTGTGACATTCTGCATTTTATTTATCCATTTTTGTAAATCTATGAAAACCATATCAATTATAAAAATAATGGGCAAACTAATCCCAAAGAATACCTTAGTAGGTAGACCTAATTTTGAGCTCTGATCTGCTCATTTTAACTTATTTTTATAAAATCAGTTGTGTTGTGTTGTTCGCTTGAAGGGTCTCATTACATATGTCTGGGGGACTTGAAATTTACTATGTAGACCATGCTGTCCTTGAATTTGAGAATGATCAACTTGCTTCTGTGTGTCAAGGACTGAGTCTACAGGCATGAGCCATTATGCCAAATCCTTCGATACAGAATCAAGAAAGGAATGTGCTATTATTAATAATATTACCATATGTTTAAATGCAATAAAAATCTCATGATAAGCTTTTGACTTTCTGATTTTGTAATAAAGCTTGCCACTAAAATTAATGTCAAACTAAATTTGCCTCCTCATTATTCTAAAGTACAAAATCTCAAATGGCAGCTTCGTCCTCCAATGTAGCCCTTTCCAATGTGACCTGAAGTCTTCTCTTTACATGGGAAAATACCATCATGACAGGGCTTTAATTAAAAGCTCTTCAAAAATAAAACCAATGATGTTTTTCCTTTGTCTCAAAATTTAAGAGCTACAGCTATAAAAATATGTTGAACTATAAAAATCTAACCATTTTAAATGATTACCTAACTTTTTTATTTAATTTCATATGACTGCTTGGATATCTGAACAAAGCAGCAGTTCTCATTGATTCCGTTTCACTTAACAAGATTTTAACATTTTCTGAAAGATCCACATGACCTTGGAACATGGAGGCTTCTTTTTCTGTAGTCTATTACTCAGTTTGATATATATCATTACTCTTTCAGAAATTCACCGCCAAAATTTCTTTCTTCCAAGTAGAGACCCTGCCCTATCTGTCCACAAACAAACAAACAATTAAAAATCTTCCCAATTAAACATATTGGAATCACAGATTTTGAAAACAAGAATTCATGGAGATCTGTGAGCTAATGATGGACCTCTTAAAAATTTCAGAACAAGAGACATAGCTGTCTCCTGAGAGACTCTGCCTGAGCTAACCATTGAACTGAAAATGTAGTCCCAATTAGAGGAGTTAGAGAAAGGATTAAAGGAGCTGAAGGGGTTTGCAACCCCATAAGAACAACAATGCCAACCAACCAGAGATCCCAGGGACTAAACAACTACCTACAGAGTACACATGGACAGACCCATGGCCCCAGCTGCATATGTAGCTGAGGATGACCTTGCTGGGCACCAATGGGAGGAGAAGCCCTTGGTTCTGCCAATGCTGAACTCCTGAGTTTAGGGGAATGTCAGGATGGAGAGGTGGGACAGGGTGGATGTATGGGTGGGGGAACACCCTCATAGAAGCAGGGGTTTGGGGGGTGGAATAGGGGGTCTATGTACAGGAAACTGGGAAAGGGGATAATATTTAAAATGTAAATAAAAAATCCAATAAAAAATTTTCATGACCAGAACTTCTTTAAATCTACCATCACATTAGTCAAATGTATTGCTAATTTCGACACATTAAGAATATGTTGAAATTTTCATTTACCTCCCTAGTAAATTTCTTTGAGCTAATGAGTTAATGTTTCAGTACCATCAAATAGATTCTTAGGATAAATATTTACAATTGCCTTGTCTTTCTTTAGTTTGAACATTGAAATGGGCTGCTGTGTTAGATTTTAATGATTTTAACCAAACATATGAAGAAAAATATAATGAGGAATTGTGATTACAGTTTCCTTGTATCATTTTCAGAATTAATGTGTGCTAATTTGGAACCTTTAGATGTTTTTTCTTTCTTATGTTGACATTATGATCTTGTGTGACTTGCATTTTTCTTGGTTGCTATGGAAACAGAGAGCTCACTAGAACTCCCGTGCTTGATTTTGAGTTTGTTTTGATAGAAAAAGATCAGAAAGTAGAAATTTTTTATTTGTTAGAAAAAGATAATAGATTCAAAAATGACTATACTACGTCTTCCCAAGATATTGGTTTCACTCTCACGTATGCTAAATAAAATAAACAAATGCTCTTACGTGAGTGATGCTGAGAGAAGGTCTTCTTACCTCATGAGAGAAAGAGTAGGAGGTAGTTAGAAAGTTCTAGAAATTAGGAGAGGTATATTTGTTCCCTAAAGAGCGGTATGTTATTTGCCTGAACTGGCTAATTGCAAAGGAAAAGAGTAGAATCATATCACCTGTCTTCTTGGATAACAGTTATTTGGATTGATTCGGTTACTACTGCATTGTTCAAGACAATCAGTAGCTGGATAATTATACTCAATTTGTCTGAAGATTCCATTCCTGGTATCTTCTCACCAGATTTCTCCAGCTTCTCCAGAAGTAATTCAAAAGCTCATTAAAGGCAAAGGGAAGAGAATCTTTCCTTTATGTCTTTGTGAATTCTGTAGGTTAGGGCTTGGGGTGAGAATTACCTTTATCTTCTGTAAAGAGATAATTTTACAAGGCTAGCTGCTCTTATCACACAGAAAGTTGGAATTAATTAGAAAAGGCATCAACCCTTGCTGACTTTCTACTTAATAACAATGGGAGAAGAAAGTTAGTTGTAATAAAAATACTTAAATAAGACTTTTTGAATTCCCCACTTGATGGAAAGTAGATTGATTAAATTAGGTTTGTTCCAGATTTTTTATCTTGGTACCTCATTGAGTTTCCTTCCACGGAGCCTTATAAAATGGCACAGAGAAGTGTAGCAATGTCCTAGAATTAAAAACGTGGAAGAATTACATTATGAGGTTATTCCTAATTGTAACTTATATCGTGCTCTCTGTTCACTCTATGATTCGATGATTACTATCTAAACTTAATTTTAAAAGCTATCAATACTTGAAGCCATTAGTAAATGCATATATATCTTTCAAAGGGGTCTACAAAATCTCAAATAATTTCCTTGATTATACTGGTTTGTAGAGCAGTATAAGTTGCAAGTTTTTCAAATGATCAGAAGCAGTGATTTCTGATGAAGTAATTCACAGCCTGCCTAAAATAGTTGCCTAAGGATAAAAAGCTGTCTGGGGTATTTGTTTTGCTGAATGATAAGCTCTTGGCTACAGAAAATCACTAAGACAGGAAATCAAAAGGAATATCTGTATGAGAATTGGTTCTTAGGGGAGATGAAAACAAATAGTGCATTTTACGATAGGAGCCCATGGAGTTTTAGTAAATTCAGAATGCTTCTGGATTCTTATAATTGACTAAAATTACTTTGGGTTTGACAAGTCTGCACCAATGCTGTAAAGATAAAGTTCTATTGGTACAACTTATATTTGTGTTTGAAATATAATTAAAACTTTCTACTCTTCCCTTTCCTCAATCCAACCTGACATATGTACCTCTCGTGATCTTTCAAGTATTTGGCTTCTATCTTTTAATTGTTATCACACACACACACACACACACACACACACACACACACACACACACACACACACACACACACAGAGAGAGAGAGAGAGAGAGAGAGAGAGAGAGAGAGAGAGAGAGAGAGAGAGCACACACTCCTAATGAAAATATCACCTGATTATCCGGTATAATGTTGATTGTATTATTATTATTATTATTATTGTTGTTGTTGATTATATATTATTTAAAGGCTTTCAAGGCTGACTACTTCATACTGGATAGCAAATTTGAGGGCTCTTCCTTGATGCAGACTACAACTCACACTTCCAGCACTCATTCGTTACCTACAACTGCCCTTTACTGAACCAGGATTATCCATAAGCACATTCTGAATATTTGTCCTTATACAACATTTAAGTACTTGATTAACCTTATCAAAGAAATGTCACCTTGCAATAGACAGACCATTCGGGAAAAAATTCACAACTCATCAAAATGCAAGTGTCCTTGTGGTTCTCAGCCCCGACTGGTACATCTATAACACCACTCATGTGACTAAGACTCAAGAATCATAGTGGAAGGGAAAACAGAAAGATAGTAACAGTGTGAGTAACAAACGTTTGCTATGAGACTGTATCTCCTAAAATATCAGAGAAGCTACACCCATGAAATATTGTCAACATGGCTGCCTAAACATGGTCTGGACAAAAACATCAATAGAGATGTTAACCTGGAAGGGGAAAAAAATCTCAAAGAACTTCAAACCTAGATAAAGAACCATATATAGCATATATCTTAATAACAACAGACCAGCGAGTATGTAATTATCAATGATGACTTTTCTTCTGTGTCAGGAATTAAACGCAACTCTTTTGTCATTCAAGGGAAGAATTGACTCAGTGGTGAACTCACAAGAAGTGTGGTAAGCATCAGGATAAGCATATGTAGTTTTAACAACTCTAAAACACATTAGATCATGTTTTTTTCTGAATGGAAAATACTGATTCATTTTGATTTTGGATTCATTTTGATTTTGGCCGAAGCAGTTAAGGCACTGGCAAAGAATTATTGTCCCATTGATCTCAGTCAAAGCCCCAGAGCTGATGACAGAACTGCAGAACAATTTGTATGCTCCTGTTTAAGAAACATAGTTTTATTTTAATGGTTTTGATGAAATGTATAAGGGGTCAGCCAAAAAGAGTAATGTTTGCTTATAGTTTTCTTATTACTACTCTTTTTTTTAAATTGGATATTTTAAATTTACATTTCAACTGTTATCCCCTTTCCCCCACTCAACCACTCACCCCTTCCCACTTCCCTCCCTGACATTCCCCTACACTGGGGCTTCCAGCCTTGGCAGAACCAAGGGCTTCTCCTCCCTTTGGTGGCCAACAAGGCCATCCTCTGCTACATATGCAGCTGGAGCCGTGGCTTTGTCCATGTATAGTCTTTAGATGGTGGTTTAGTCCCTGGGAGCTCAGGTTGGTTATAGGGCTGCAAGTCCCTTCAGCTCTTTCAATCCTTTCTCTAATTCCTCCAACGAGGGTCCTGTTCTCAGTTCAGTGGTTGTCTACTAGCAGTCACCTCTGTATTTGTCATGCTCTGGCTGAGCCTCTCAGGAGACAGCTATATCAGGCTCCTGTCAGCATGCACTTCTTGGCATCAGCAATATTGTCTGGGTTTGGTAGATCTATGTATATGGGCTAGCTCTCCAGGTGGGACAGCTTCTGAATGGCCATTCCTTCAGTCTCTGCTCCAAACATTATCTCCATATCTCCTCCTATGAATATTTTTGTTACCCCTTCTAAGAAGGACTGAAGCATCAGCACTTTGGAAATAGCCATAGACAATGCAAAAACAAATGGATGTGACTCTTTTTGAGTGAGACTTTGCTTATACAAACAAATTGTAATGAGATTTGAGCCAGGCTGTAGCTAACTAACTTTTGTATAGAGCTAATAGTTTGTAGTAAGCGAGGAAGGATACATTCAGCATACTATCCATTTTTGCCATTTACTTGAGAAAATCATCCATTTTATTTTTTTTCTGCTGTCTCAGCCTCATTTGCCTCCATTCATGTTTTGTGCCAAATACAAATTTTAGATAGTTTTATAGAACATTTGGTTCTGGTGGAGGTATGCAGGGTTGTGTCACTTTTAGTGTTTTCCTAGAGTAGCCTGATTAAATCAAGGCTTAATCATACAGTGGGTATCTCTACTATAAAAACAACTTCATCCTTTATGAGTGCCTTAGAGTAGCACGTTATTCCAAAATCAAGTAAACCTAAGGGATGTCCATGAGCTTGTCTTTTTCTTTTTAACAACTTTTGAGTGCTTCTATTTCAACTTGATTTATGCTACACTGTCTATTCTGAGTCATAAGACCTTGAAATAGGGATTTCAGTTCTAAAACCTAAGACTTGATTACAAAGCTTTAAGTAATTTGTGTTCCAGTTTTTCATTGTTAAAATGTAAATAATTAGGTTGATACCAGAGAATTGTTGTGAGAATTAAAATAAAGCTTGTGAGATACATAAATCTCAAAATGTATGTGGTATATTTACAATATTATTATCTAAAAGTATCATGTATATATAACAATTTATATAATACACTATATATGTAATGTGATATGTTATATATTAAATATTCATTTGATAATATATTACAAATAATTTTCATACATGTATGAGTTAAATTTTTCATTATATAAATTCATATCTTTGTTTTCATGCCTATTTATTTATGAATATGTATGTGCTTATGCCTGGTAGCCCAAATGAGGGGCTAAAAATTTCTTGAGGCTTAAGTTATGGACATTTATGACCTGTGGGATATAGGTGCTGGAATTTCAGGTACAGTTTTCACAATTAAAATGTTATGACCTTGACCACTGAACTATCTCAGTCCCCCAGAAATCTGCTTTTTAATTCTGTTTTTCTTTATTGTCTTTAACAATTAGCAATAACTGAAAACAAAACATCTAGGATATTAATTTAAGTAAGTGGGTAATAATGTTATTCTATACTTGGAAGCAGTGGGTCAAATTAATGTGCAAATGGTGTCTAACTAGAGGCAGTCCAGTATAGGGCTGATCATATAACAGGTATGTTCCTATAATCTTTAAAACTGAAGTGAGTTTTCCAGATCAAAAAAATGATCGAATTACCCTAGATGCCCAGAATACATGAAACTCAAGAAGGATGACCAAATGCGAATGCTTCACCCTTCTTTAAAAAAGGGGGAACAAGAATACCCTTGGCAGGGAAATAGAGGCAAAGCTTAGAACAAAGGCAAAAAGGAACACCCATTCAGAGCTCTGTTCACATGTGGCCCATACTATACAGCCACCAAACTAGATAAGATGGATGAAGCAAAGAAGTGCAGAGACTGACAGGAACTGGATGTAGATCTGTCCTGGGAGACACAGGCAGAATACAGCAAATACATAGGTGAATGCCAGAAGCAAACTACTGAACTGAGAACAGGACCCCTGTTGAAGGAATCAGAGAAAGAATTGAAAGAGCTTGAAGGGGCTTGAGACCCCATATGAACAACAATGCCAAACAACCAAAGCTTCCAGGGACTAAGCCACTCCCCAAAGACTATACGTGGACTGACCCTGGGCTCCAACCGCATAAGTAGCAATGAATAGCCTAGTAAGAGCAGCAGTGGAAGGGGAAGCCCTTGGTCCTGCCAAGACTGAACCCCCAGTGAACGTGATTGTTAGGGGGAGGGCAGTAATGGGGGGAAGATGGGGAGGGGAACACCCATATAGAAGGGGTTAGGGCGATGTTGGCCCAGAAACTGGGAAAGGGAATAACAATCAAAATGTAAATAAGAAATACCCAAGTTAATAAAGATGAAATAAAAAGTATTTCTTCAATTTCTTATAATTTTCAGCTCATGAGAAAACAATATGTATAATTCCCACAGTGGGAGAATAAGAAATCTAATTTTTTTCTTTCTACATGTTGCCTGTGGATATATTTTGCTGGTACTATTGTACCATATCCATTGCTTTAATAAATCTTGGTCAAGAAGATAAGCTTATACTGTGTCATATGAAACTTTCCAGTGAATTATTAAATTTGTGCTTGGTTTAGAACCAACAAAAATGTTCAATTTATGTAGTATATATATATGTGTGTGTATGTATGTATGTATGTATGTATGCATGCATGTATCTGTCTATGTATCTAATTATCTATCCATCTATTTCTACCTTATATATATCTATCTGTATCTCTGTCCTTTTGTCCATCCATCTGTTCATCCATTTGTCCATCTGTCGGTTTGTCTTTGGGTTTTGTCCCTCTGAAGACAAACTATGACTGAGGCAATTTTTATAAAATAAAACATTTAAATGGGGCTGGCTTACAGTTATGTTTTTTTTTAAATTGGATATTTTATTTATTTACATTTCAAATGTTATCCCCCTTCCCAGTTTCCCCTCCAGAAATCCCCTCTCACATCCTCCCTCCTCCTGTATCTATGAGGGTGCTCCCTCACTCACCTACCTACTCCTGCCTCCTTGTTCTAGCATTCCCCCTACCTGACATCAAGCCTTCACAGGACCAATGATTCTATCCCATTAATGCCCTACAGGGCCGCGTCTGTTACCTTACTTATGCAGCTGGGCAAGTGTAGCTCCATGTGTACTCTTTGGCTGGTTTAGTCCCTGGGAGCTCCTGTTGATTGGTATTGTTGTTCTTATGGGGTTGTAAACCCCTTTAGCTCCTTCAATCCTTTCTCTAACTTCTCCAATGGGTACCCCATTCTCAGGTCAATGGTTGGCTGTGAGCATCTGCCTATGTATTTGTCAGGCTCTGGCAGAGTCTCTCAGGAGGCATCCATATCAGGCTCCTGTCAGCATGCACTTCTTGGCTTCATCAATATTGTCCAGGTTTGGTGAATCTACATATATGGGCTAAATCCCCAGGTGGATCTCTGGATGGCCTTTCCTTCAGATAGGACACTTGCTCTACTATGTTCATAGCAGCCTTATTTATAATAGCCAGAAGCAGGAATAAAAGCCAGATGTCCTTCAACAGAAGAATGAATATGGAAAACGTGTTGCATTTACACAATGGAGTACTACTCAGCTATTAAAAACAATGACATCATGAAATTCTTAGGCAAATGGATTGAACTAGAAAATATCATCCTGAATGAGGTAACTCAGTCACAAAAGAACACACATGGTATGTATTCATGGATAAGTCAATATTAGCCTAAAAGCTCGGAATATCCAAGATACAATTGACAGACCACATGAAGCTCAAGAAGAAAGAAGACCAAAGTGTGGATGCCTCAGTCCTTCTCAGAAGGGGGAACAAAATACTCACAGGAGGTAGAGTGTAGGAGGGTCTTGGGAAGTGAGGAGGGGGAGGGGAGAATGGGTGGCAGGATGCGGTAGGGGAGAGGATAGAGACTAGGATGATTACCGTGAGTCAGGAATTTGAACAGAGGTGTGTAGCAATGCAGGATGGAGAACTAGGAATAGCCAGCAGCAAGTCTCAGATGCCAGGAATGCAAGAGGGCCCCAGTAGCCAACAGGAATGAGATTAGCTGAAAGGCCCAACAAAAGGAAGGGAGAACCTATAGAGACCGTATCCAGAGGTTAGACAATCAGGTTATGGTTGGGAGATGGGTGCCACCCACTCATCTCAAATTTTAACCCAAATTGCAACAATCATTGAAAATCTACAAGGGGAGTTTAAGAACTCTTCATCTGTTTGTATACTGCATACAGTAATAATAAGAAGAGAGCAACGTTGTGGAAATATGGACTTTACCATTGTGTTAACAATCATGTGAATATGATTTTATAAGCTAAATATAATAAACAAATGATAATTCTATATATAGTGTGAAAATGGTTTTCCATTGTTTATATATAAGGTAAGAAATATGTCATAACCAGATCCCCAGAGAATACATGGCTTTCTATAAAAGTATAGCAAGTTAAAAAACCTGTAAATTATTCCACAGTGAGAAAGGGAAAAGCAAGATAATTGAGGTTAAACCAAGGAAACATGAAAATAACAAAGGGACTGGCATTAGTTGTGACAGTACATAAAAAAGAAAAAGTTTAAGGACTTCATGCATTTCCAGGAGGTTTAAAGTCCTGAATAAGGACAAGCTAGAGTACCAAAGGCAAGATAAGCATCCATTTCTATACTCACGGTTACAAGATGAAATTGATTAGTTTTATTGCTTGAGATAAATGGCATGATCTTAGTTGATACCTGAAAAGGAATCCTGTCTCAAATCTTTGTCATCTTCATTAAGGCAAATGTTTTGCAAACTTATGTGTAGTACACATAAGAGAAAGGTTATTATTAATTTTTGAAAGAAAACTGCCACAAACATTAGCTATGAGGAAATACAAATAAAAGAAATGTTACCAATAGTTTGTATGTTGCTACACAGAAAGCAGTGTAAATGTGTGTCTGGCTTATGACCAGGGACCCTCTTCGAGTTGCACTATTCTGTATGGAGAACTGTGGCTATCCATCCTAACTTTGTATTTTTCTCAGGTGACAAAATATTTTTCTTCCTATTTTATGATTGGGAAAACCTTGGTTTTTCCACCAGCTTACTTTATTCATTTATTCATGCATTTTCTGGCAAGCACTGTTCTAAATTCTGAGAATATTGTAGCATACAAGCATACCATGTCTTCTTATATGTAAATATTTCATTGCAGGAATAAATGAAAAGTAGTTGAGAAAAAAATTGTATGCAATTTCATATTATATTAACTATTGTAAAGTAATTAAATCGAAGATATATTAAAAAATAACATGAATTTAATAAAATACTTTATATATGTGGAACTGCAAAGTTCTTTTGGGGAAGGTAGAATTTGAGTAGAAAATCAAGACAGTAAATATGAAGATCTGGGTGAAATCACAAACATGCAGACAAGGGATGGAAATGAACTTGGCATTAAAGAGACAGAAATAGAGCCAGTAATTCATGCGGAACAAATCCTTAGAAGACTGTGAGGAGTTTAAAGATGAAGCAAATTAGTGACTATATTACCTAGAGCCCTGAAGACCACACAGTGTAGATTTTATTTTTACAGTACTTTATGAAGGTGTTGGACAAAAGGTATTTTTTTTGTATTTTTTTATTAACTTGAGTATTGCCCATGTACATTTGGCAAACATCCCTTCCCTCCCCCCCTTCCTTATGGGTGTTCCCCTCCCCACCCTCCTCCCCTTGCCGCCCTCCCCCCCACAGTCTAGTTCACTGGGGGTTCAGTCTTAGCAGGACCCAGGGCTTCTCCTTCCACTGGTGCTCTTACTAGGATATTCATTGCTACCTATGAGGTCAGAGTCCAGGGTCAGTCCATGTATAGTCTTTAGGTAGTGGCTTAGTCCCTGGAAGCTCTGGGTGCTTGCATTATTTGTACATATGGGTCTCAAGCCCCTTCAAGCTCTTCCAGTTCATTCTCTGATTCCTTCAGCATGGGTCCGTTCTCAGTTCAGTGGTTTGCTGCTGGCATTACGCCTCTGTATTTGCTGTATTCTGCTGTGTCTCTGGGTTCAGTCTACAGGCTCCTGTCGTGGTCTGCCTTTCTTTGCTTCATCCATCTTGTCTAATTGGGTGGCTCTATATGTATGGGCACATGTGGGGCAGGCTCTGAATGGTGTTCCTTCAGTCTCTGTTTTAATCTTTGCCTCTCTCTTCCCTGCCAAGGGTATTCTTGTTCCCCTTTTAAAGAAGGAGTGAAGCCTTCACATTTTGATCATCCGTCTTGAGTTTCATTTGTTCTAGGCCACTAGGGTAATTCAAGCATTTGGGCTAATAACCACTTATCAGTGAGTGCATACCATGTATGTCTTTCTGTGATTGCTAGCTCACCTCAGGATGATATTTTCCAGTTCCAACCATTTTCATTAATTTAAAGTCAGTTGTTTTGATAGCTGAGTAATATTCCATTGTGTAGATGTACACATTTTCTGTATCCATTCCTCTGTTGAAGGGCATCTGGGTTTTCAGCTTCTGCTATTATTATAAATAAGGCTAGATGAACATAGGAGACGCGTGTCTTTTTATATGTTGGGGGGGCATCTTTGGGTGCCAAGAGAGGTATAGCTGGATCCTAGGCAGTTCAATGTCCAATTTTCTGAGAAACCTCCAGACTGATTTCCAGAATGGTTGTACCAGTCTGCAACCCACCCCAACAATGGAGGAGTGTTCTCTTTCTCCGCATCCTCGCCAGCATTTGCTGTCACCTGAGTTTTTATCTTAGCCATTCTCACTGGTGTGAGGTGAAAATCTCAGGTTGTTTTGATTTGCATTTCCCTGATGAAAAGATGTTGAACATTTCTTTAAGTGTTTCTCAGCCATTCGACATTCCTCAGCTGTGAATTCTTTGTTTAGCTCTGAACCCCATTTTTTTAATAGGGTTATTTGTCTCCCTGCGATCTAACTTCTTGCGTTCTTTGTATATTTCGGATATAAGGCCTCTATTTGTTGTGGGATTGGTAAAGATCTTTTCCCAATCTGTTGGTTAAGGCCGTTTTGTCCTGGACCACAGTGTCCTTTGCCTTACAAGAGCTTTGTAGTGGTTTTGAGATCCCATTTATGGATTCTTGATCTTAGAGCATAAGCCATTGGTGTTTTGTTCAGAAATTTTTTCCAGTGCCCATGTGTTCCAGATGCTTCCCTAGTTTTTTCTTCTATTAGTTTGAGTGTGTCTGGTTTGATGTGGAGGTCCTTGATCCACTTGGACTTAAGCTTTGTACAGGGTGATAAGCATGGATCGATCTGCATTCTTCTACATGTTGACCTCCAGTTGAACCAGCACCATTTGCTGAAAATGCTATCTTTTTTCCATTGGATGGTTTTGGCTCCTTTGTCAAAAATCAAGTGACCATAGGTGTGTGGGTTCATTTCTGGGTCTTCAATTCTATTCCATTGGTCTATCTGTCTGTCTCTTGTACCAATAACCATGCAGTTTTTTATCACAATTGCTCTGTATTTTCAAGCTTGAGTTCAGGATAAAGCATTCCCCTTTAGAAGTCCTTTATTGTTGAGATAGTTTTAGCTATCCTGGGTTTTTGTTATTCAGATGAATTTGCAAATTGTTCTGTCTAACTCTTTGAAGAATTGGATTGGTATTTTTGATGGGGATTGCATTGAATCTGTAATCCGCTTTTGCAGAATGGCCATTTTTTACTATATTAATCCTGCAATCCATGGCATGGGAGATCTTTCCATCTTCTGAGGTCTTCTTCAATTTCTTTCTTCAGAGTCTTGAAGTTCTTGTTGTACAAATCTTTTACTTTTACTTGGTTAAGTCACACGGTGGTACTTTATATTATTTGGGTCTATTATGAAGGTGTCGTTTCCCCTAATTTCTTTCTCGGCTTGTTTTCTCTTTGTGTAGAGGAAGGCTACTGATTTATTTGAGTTAATTTTATACCCAGCCACTTTTACTTTCAAGGAAGTTTTTATCAGCTTTAGTAGTTCTCTGGTGGAACTTTTTGGGATCATAAATATACTATCACATCATCTGAAAATAGTGATATTTTGCCTTCTTCCTTTACAATCTGTATACCTTTGATCTCATTTTGCTGTCTGATTGCTCTGGCTAGAACTTCAAGAACTATATTGAATAAGTAGGGGGAGAGTGGGCAGCCTTGTCTAGTCCCTGATTTTAGTGGGATTGCTTCAAGTTTCTTCCATTTAGTTTAATGTTAGGCCACTGGTTTTTGTATATTTTTTACTATGTTTAGGTATGGGCCTGGATTCCTATTCTTTCCAGGACTGACAAAAGGTATTTTTAAGTGACAATTTCAGGTCTTGTATGCCAAAGGACTTATGAGGGAGTGCACAAGTAAAGATAGATAGGTCAATATGGAAATTTCTCTTTTTTAAACCTGTTAGAAGCTAAGTAGTACAGAATGATTTTGATCTTACCTTGGAAATAGAGCTGGCAGGAATGTTTAGTCAATTGCAGGCTGTATCAGTTACTTTTCTGTCTCTGTGATAAAAATTACAGAAAGGAACTGACAGAAGAATGAGTTTATTTTGCTGTATTTTTCCAGAGGGGTGAGTACTGGTAGGAATGACCTGGCATTCTGACCTGAGTATGAAGCTTAGAGATCACATTTTCAAATGCATATATGAAGTAATGAACTGAAAGTTTGGAAGAGCTAGAAAATGTCAAAGTCCACCTACAGAGACATACGTCCTCTAGTATGATTTCATATTATAAGAACTATGTCACCGCCCCAGACAGTGTCACTGTCTTAATCACATTTCTCTTTCTGTGAAGAGACACTATGAGCAACATAATTTGGGGAAGAGAGTTTATAAAGGGTTTAAAGTTTCAGAGGGTGAGTCTATATGTACCATAAAGTAATACATTAGAACAGGCAGGCACCATGACATGTACAAAATAGCTGAGACCTCACGTCTCATCTACCAACAAAAAAGAGTGCTAACTGGTAATAGCATTTCTTTTGGAACCTGAAAGACATTGAATGGTGTCACACCTTCTCCAAAAAGTCCACACATCCTAGTCCTTCCTAAATAGCTCCATCAACCAAGGACGAGCAATCAAATAGATGAGCTTATGGAAACCATTCTTATTTAAACCACCACATACACTAAGCATTCAGGAGCATGATCCTATGGGGCAACATTTCTCATCAAATTGAAGGATAGTGTGAAATATTAAAGGTTATGACATAAGGATTATGAGGAAACAATGAGTCTTGGAGGATAAAATATATTGGACATCATCTATCTGTCCAGTACGATTTTGACTTCTGTTGGTTTAACATTTCAAAGATGACTAATCTGGGAGTATAAACACAACAGGGTTTAGAGATATGGTAAGTGATTACTACTGGCTCCTCCTATAAGAAAGCTTTCAGAGAAAAACTGGTTGCATTGGTTTCCAACCTGCACTTGGAAACTCAACATGAATGTAGGTTAGTACGATCCATTCTGGTTGTCTTTTCTGATGCTGCTGTAAATCAGATCAAAAGCAACTTGAGGAGAAAGGTGCTTATTTTATCTCACACTTCTTGGTTATATTCCAGGAAAGTCAGGCTAGGGATTCAAGGCTGGAACCCGGAACAGAAACTTTGAAGGAACATCACTGGTATCTTGCCTACTTGTTCATGCTTAGCTTTCTTACCAAACCCAGGAACCCTACCCACAACTCCACAGTGAACTGGGACTTTCTCCAAAATCATCTGACAAGAAAATGCTCATGGGATAATCTGATTAATGCAATTCTTTGGCTGAAGCTCCCTCTTCCCTGGTGACTCTAAATTGTATCAAATTGGCACTGAAGAATAACCAGCACAAGATCCAATCATTGGATCATCTGAATAGAAAGGACAAGAATAACAATGATACTTTACTCTACTTTTCTTTTATGCCTCTATTTCTGCAGTGAGTATGATTTCTGATATTGCCATTGGCCTTCAATATCAGGTTCCTCCTGCTTCAGACTTTGTAATTTAATATTTCTACTTGTCCCCCTCTGGGGCAGTTATGATCTTTTACCTGTGAGGGCTGTATCAATGGTTTCTGTGGTTCTGATTATTACAGCTTCTTAGACTGAGCTGTGCTATCTGTGGTTGTCATAGGACATTTTAGATGCTGGATTAGCTAACTAACCGAGTAAATCCTCTTGACTAAGTACTTGCTGCTTTCTTTTTTCAGGGATTATTATTTATTTGTTTGAATATTTCTTTATTTAGGTATGTATTTATTCATTGTGAATAACTAATACTTATTCTCAAAGTAGAGGAACTTTTTAATCCATCAACGTGGCTACTTTGTCAAGAGATCACATCCAAAGCCCTAGGTATGTGTGATCCAGGTGGAATACAGATATGCCCTTAGGATATACCTTTAATCCAAAACAATGATATAAAATTGAGGGGCAAAGTGCAGAACCAGAGAATCAGAGAAGATGGAGAGGTTGAGTCAGAGAAAAGATATGCCCAAATTTCACAAGTACAGATGAGAAAGAGAGGCCACTTAAAAACAATGAGGGGGAGAAGAACTGCGTTGAACTTAAGGAAGTTGAATGCAGTTGAGTTCAGTTATGTTCCTGCAGTCCTGTTCAGTTGCTTTCTGTTCATATAGTCAGTGCAGTCAATGCATTTCAGTTTGTAGTGTTCAGAGGTAGTTTTTTCCAATGGAACAATTCAGTCAGAAGCCAACTTGAATCAGTCAGCTTGGAGAGGAGTTTGAGCCAGAAGAGCTGAGTTCAATCATCCAGCTATTGCTCAGAAAGATCTGGAAAGAATGAGTTTATTCAACATTATCAGCTGCTGAAACATTCTAGGTCAAAGGTTAGCAGACGAAGTTTGGAATCTGAAGCCTTCAAGGCCTGGGCTTGGAGAAGATTAGGTTATATGGAGGATAGAAACATCCATGGCTAAGCCTATGGTTAGTAAGATATAAATGCTCTGGGCTTAGCCTAAGTCATGTATTCATATAGCTTAGGTATGGCTCTCATCTCGTCCCTTCCTCTGGGGAAATAAAACCAACTTTTACTCTTAGTACTCTTTCTAAATAATTTTCATTCTTTGCAATTTACAATCTGAGATATGATCTGAAAGCCCAAAGCATGAGATGGTTTTCCCTCTCTGTGCTAACATAATTGTTTCTATGCAGCTCTAACATATAAACACAAAGATAGTAAGACCAAAGTTCTCGGAAAGGCTCCGTGTATTCGTGTATTCAATTATAGATATAGATAATACTACAGTCTTCAGCTCTTACCACTTTGGACACATTTGAATCTCTCAAGTGAAATTGGAGATAAACATATGGTAGAAAAATTACAAATGGTGAAAAGGCCCAGACACACACACACACACACACACACACACACACACACACACACACACACACGTACATGAGTTACAGAGATTATATGTGTATGATTTGCTTGAGAAAAACTTCAGGCCGAAATAGGGTAGGAAAAGTGTTTAAAATTGAAGTTATATAATATAAATTTGCAAAAGACATAGATCATTAATGGAAGCAATAAATTACTGTGACTGCTATGTCACTGTGATTGGTATATTAAATTTCATTAAATTTTTTGGATTCAATTGGTTTTACAGTAACTATTTCTTTTGGACCAACTTTTAATGTATCCTCATTCAATGGCAATATCACACACAGCTCATGAAGTTTATCTGAGATATAATTATTCCTGATTGAAAATTTTAGAGTAATGAGCTTTTCTACATAATGTTAATTATTTTCTATAATACTATTATGCATTTTGATGTAGGAATTATAATGAATATCTGAAAGTTATATGTGACTTGGAAGTTCATTAACTATGTAGATTTCAAGGTCTTGTTCAGAAATCTAAGAAGCTAAAGAACCATTTGAAAGATACTATTCTGGGAAGCAGGCCATTTTAGCTTGGTCTCCCAGGATACGTTTCTCTTATCCTTCTACACTAAATTTTCCTAGGTTTCCATTTTCTTATCTGACAAATGAAGAAAATAATACCTGTCTTATACTGCTCATGGATTTGTACTTTCACAGACAGCAACAATTTCAAATAATCTAACATCTTGACAGGACATTTCTTTTTTTTTTTTTTTTTTTTGGTTCTTTTTTTTTTTTTCGGAGCTGGGGACCGAACCAGGGCCTTTTTCCTAGGTAAGCGCTACCGCTGAGCTAAATCCCCAGTCCCCAGGACATTTCTTTTAATTTGGGGCTCATGCAGTTTCATAAAATGTATGTTGTATAAGTAAGGCCTTAAGAACCTAGAAGCTTCAACTCAGTGTAGTTTTTATGGTTATTGTTTTCTGGGAAATTACAGTTCTCTTTACCTGTGTGGATTTCAGGCTTTAAACTGTGACACTTAAATCTGCAGCTGTTCATGTCCCATAGTTAACCTTTGTTTTGCCATTCCTTTTACAGTTTTCCTGAAAATCATGTGACAGCTTTTAATTTTCACAGTCTGAAGTGATGCTGGAGGAATCAGGTTTACAGATCACTTGGAGTGTTGGAGAGATCAATCCTTATTTTCAGTTGAAAGAGAGAAATCCCAAAAGGATTCATCACAGCTACTATCTGACAGCGTATTCTTGAAGCTTAGTCTGTCATCAGGATAGAACTTATCCCAACAAAATACAGTCAGTGACAATAAAACTTCATAAACTTCTATGCCTGCAAGATATCAAATAGCTTTCATTGATAGGGTGAGCTGAAGGATGATAGTCAAAAGTAGAATATATATATATATATATATATATATATTGTTAAGTTTAATCTTAGAAAATTAGGTCTAACTAGTAACTCAGGGAGACCTCATTAGTATTAAATAGTAGCATGTAGAAACTTCTAATTTGAATAAGCCCAAATAACAGAAGTGGTTTGTTTTATGATAGAATTCAGTAGGTAAATTAAAAATTTCTATTCTTTCTGTGACTTGCTTTTTGTCCTAATATATACATGCCTTACTTTGAAGAAAGTCCCATAGGCTTATGAGAAGATGCATTTTTAGTGTTTGAGTAGAGTATTATATAGATATCTGTTAAGCTCATTTGATTTATGACATTATTTAACTCCAACATTTCTGTACTTTTTTTCTGGAAGACTTCCACATTGGTGAAAGTGGAGTAATGAAAACATCCACCAGCTCTGTGTTGTCAACTTGTGCTTTTAAGTTCAATTGAGTTTTATGAAATTGGGCACTTCTGTTTTTGGTGCATATATTGCTTCAGATTGTAATATACATGTGGTGGGATTTCCCTTTAATAAGTATATATTATCTGCCATTATTTCAGCTAACTATCCATAGTATTAAATTATTGTAATTACTTATTATTAAATAGATTAATGAATGCATCTTTCAACCTTTGTCAAAAAAAGTTCTATTCGCAGTCAATGGTGATTGATACAGAGACCTGCAACTCTCCAAGGTACAGAGAATGAGACATGGAATAGTGTTCAACACTAAATGCAAGATATATAAAGTGATCCCCTTCCAAAATTCAGGGATAATTATGAAAGAGGGGTCAAATGTGGGGTAAGATAGAGGTAGTGACTACAAAGAAACAGTGTTCTTTCTGACATAATATTACGTAGCAGTACATAAGAATTTGTGCTTGTGACACTCAAAAGTATAAAACTATGGCAAGCCTCAAGCTAGACTACCTTAATTTAGTTAATCAGAGTTAAAGAGAATGGAGGGCAAAGTCCCACACTACCCAAGGAACTGAAAGGAGTCAGTTTCTTCCTTAAAAATGTCTATCTCCGAAAGTTAATCACTCATGAAATGGAACACATTCAAGAGTATAGGAGCAGCATAATTGGACTTCCTGGCCAACAAAACGATTTGTTAGGGAAGTGCTTAGACTAGAAGGAGGTTATAGAGGCTGTGCATGTTAAAAACCATAAAAATTAAAGAACTCTTGATAAATAAATTACAAATATATGCCCTTGAACTTTCTAAATAAGGTGAAAATATGATTCACTTGCCAACTATTCTTTTGCTCTTGAAAACAAAACCTGGCCTAATAAGATGAGACTAAGTTGAAGACACAGGAAATTGTCTTTGAGCATTTGGACAGTAGCTATCTCAGAAATTCTGTATTTCAAAGGAAAATCACACTATTTCATTATCTCAATAAAAGTGAGAGCTACTGAATCATTAGTTTTCTCTAAATTTACTTTTATATACTGCTCGCTGCCTCCTGTCTCCCTCTCCCATAATCTTCACCTCCTTACTCCACCTCCCCCTTCTCCTCTTCTAAGAGGCTGAGGCCTCCCTTGTATCCTGTACAGACTACCTGCTGAGGCCAGGCAAGTGCAGCCCAGTTAGAAGAACATATTCACAACCAGTCAACAGTTTATGAGAGCCCTCTCTAGTTGTTTCTGAATCACATGACGCACTCAAGCTGCACATTTGCTATATATATGCTAGGGAGTGTAGTCTAGCCTCCTGTTTGCTCTTTGGCTGTTGGTTGACATTCTGGAGAGACCCAGGTCCAGGTTAGTTGACTCTGTCGGTTTTTCTGTGGAGTTCCTATCTATTTCAGGGCCTCTAATACTTCCACCTACTCTTCCATGAAAGTCCCCAAGCTTCATCCACTGTTTCAGTGTGGGTGTTTGCATTTATCTGAGACAGCTGCTGGGTGAAGCCTCTCAGAAGACAGCAATGCTTGGATCCTGTCTGTAAGGATAGCAGAGTATTATTAATAGTGTTAGGGATTGGTGCTTGCCCATGGGATGGGTCTAAGATTGGGCTGATTATTGGTTGGTCATTCCCTCAGTATCTGCTCCATCCCTAGTGCCTACATTTCTTGGAGACAGGATAAATTTGGGGTTGAAAGTTTTATGGATAGTTTGGTGTCGCTAAAGCTGCAATGGGATTCCTGCTTGGCTACAAGAGGTGGCCATAATAGGTTCCATATGCCCAACGTTTTAAGTCACAGCTAAGGTCACCCCCCTCTATTAATTATTTGGTGCCTCCTTTATCCCAGGTTTTTGTCTCATCTGGGAGATGACCTTCTACCTCCCCACTCCCATCAGTCACATATTTTCATGGCCACCTAGCCATCTCTCCTGTACTTCCCTAGACCTGACCCTGGATCCCCTATTCCCCTCCCCACTTTCTCCAAGTTCACTCCCTCCATCTGCCTCTTAATGACTATTTCATTTCCCTTCTTTAATGAGATTCGAGCTTCCTTTATTGGGCTTTACTTCTTGTTTAGCTTCTTTAGGTCTGTGAAGTATAGCATGGTACCTGTATTTTATGGCTAATATCCACTTATAAGTGAGTACGTACTGTCCATGTCCTTTTGGAACTGGGTTACCATAGTCAGGATGATATTCTCAAATTCCATCCATTTGCCTGAAAAATTCATGATTTCTTTGTTTTTGATAGCTGAAAGTATTTAGTTGTATAGATGTGCCACAATTTACTTAGCCATTCTTCAGTTGAGGTTGTTTCCAGTTTCTTGCTGTTATGAGTACATTTGCTATAAGCATAGTTGAGCAAGTGTCTTTGTGGAATGGTGGAGCATCTTTTGGGTATATGCCTAGGAGTATTAAACCTGAATCTTTTTTTCTTTTCTGTATTGGATACTTTTAAATTTACATTTCAAACATCCCAAATCCCCTAAAGAAACCACCTTTCCCATTGCCCCTCCCCCTGCTTCTGTAAGGGTGCTCCCCCACCCATCCACCCACTCCCTCCAACTTCCTTGCCCTGGCATTCCCCTACACTGGAACATAAAGCTTTTACAGGACCAAGGCCCTCTTCTTTTATTGATGCCCGACAAGGCCATCCTCTTCTGCATATGCAGCTGGGGCCATGAGTTGTAGAGTTGAATCTTGAGGTAAAAGTATTCCCAGTTTTCTGAGAAACTGGCAAATTGATTTCTGAACTGGTTGTACAAGTTTGCGCTCCCACCAGCAATGAAGAATTGTTCTTACTCCACATGCTTGCCAGCATGTGCTATCTCTTGAGTATTGATCTTAGCTATTCTGATGGATATAAGATATTACCTCAGATTTGTTATGACTTAGGTTACCTGATGAATAAAGACTTTGTACATTTCTTTTAAGTTCTTCCTGACCACTCAAGATTCCTCTGTTGAAAATTCTCTATTTAGCTCTATATCCCATTTTTAAATTGGGTTGTTTGTGCTGTTGCTATCTAATTTCTTGAGTTCTTTATGAATTTTGAATATTAGCAATCTGTCATATGGAGAATTGGTGAAGATCCTTTCTCAATCTTTAGGCTGACATTTTGTCCTGTTGACAGTTTCCTTTGCCTTTCAGAAGCTTTTTCAGCTTTAAGAGATGTTTGAGCCCTAGTCATTGGTTTTCTGTTTAGGAGATTGTCTCTGGCACCAATGTGTTAATGTATATTTCTCATTTTCTTTTCCATAAGGTTTAGTGTATCTAGTTTCATGCTGACATCCTTTATCTACTTGGACCTGTGTTTTGTGCAGGGTGGTCAATATGAATCTATTATTATTCTTTTACATGTAGATACTTAGTTATACCAGCACCACTTGAAGATGCTTTCATTTTTCCATTGTATGATTTTGGATTGTTTATCAAAAATCAAGCATCTATAAGTCTGTGTTTTTTTTTCATGAGCCTTCAATTCGCTTCTATTGATAAATGTGTTTCTGTACCAATACCATGCAGATTTTATCATTATTGCTCTGTAGTATAGCTAGAGGTGAGGAATGGGTGATTTTTCCTGAATTCCTTCTCTTGTTCAGGATTGTTTTGCTAGTCTGCTTTTTTGTTTGTTTTTCTATAGGACTTTGAGAATTGCTCTTTCAAGGAATATTAAAAACTTGAGGGGGGATATTCATGAGGAGGTCAGAATGAAAACAGGTGTGAGTGGATGAAACAGAAGGAGTTATGGCTGCCAAAGTTTTCGGAGTCCATCAGAAAGTTCTCCTGGCATTAGTAACTTGCTGTAGGCATGGTGAACTCTGCTTTATATAATGTGGATGCTGGACAAAGAGCTGTCATCTTTGATCGGTGGCATGGAGTATAGGACATTGTGGGAGAGAAGGACTCATTTTCTCATCCCTTGGGTACAGAAGACAATTAACTTTGACTGCCTCTCTTGACCATGGTATGTACAGGTCATCCCTGGTAGCAAAGACTTGAAGAATGTCAGCATCACACTGCTCATTCTCTTCCTGCTGGTGGTCAGCCAGCTTCCTAGTATCTACACCAGCATTGGAGAGGACTCTGATGAGCAGGTATTGCCATCTATCAACACAGAGATCCTCAAGTTAGTGGTGGCTCAGTTCGATGCTGAAGAATTGAGTGATCAGCAACATTTGGGCTCATCCTGGATGATGTGTCTGTAAGACATCTGACCTTCAGGAAGGAGTTCACAGAGGCAGTAGAAGCCAAACAAGTGGCTTAGCAAGAAGTGCAGAAAGACAGATTTGTTCTAGAAAAGGCTGAGAAACAGAAGGAGGCAGGCATCATCTCTGTTGAGGGTGACTCTAAGGCAGCTGAACTGATTGTGAACTTGCTGGCCACAGTAGGTGATGACCTGATTGAGCTGGGAGAGCTGGAAGCTGCTGAGATCATTGCCTACCAACTCTGCTCTCAGAACATTACCTACTGCCAGCAGGAAAGTCCATGCTCATCCAGCTTCTCTAGTGAGGTGTCCCCTGCTTCACCTTCTCAGGCCAACCAGGACACAGCCTTGATCATTCTGAAGGATGACTTCCTTCTGCCCCACCCAAGAAATTACTGTAAAATTTAATGATTAGCTTAAATTGAAGGAAATAAAAGTAAAATCACTTCAGATCTCTAAAATAACATAAAATGAAATAAAATAAAATAAAATTTTTGTTGGAATTTCGATGGTAATTGCATTCAATCTGTTTATTGTTTTTGGTAAGATGTTCATTTTAATCCCAGCTGTCCATGAGCATGGGAGATATTTCCACCTTCCGAAATCTTATTCAATTTTTTTTCATCAGGGACTTTAAAATCTTGTCACACAGATCTTTCACTTGCTTGGTTAGAGTTACACCAAGATACTTTATATTATTCATGGCTATTGGAAAGGGTGTTCTTTCCCTAATTTCTTTCTTGGCCTATTTATCACTTGTATAAAGGAGATCTACTGTTTCTTTTAGTTAACTATTTATCTAGTCACTTTGCTGAAAGTATTTATCAGCTGTAGGAGTCCTCTTGTAGAATTTTTCATGTTGTTTATGTATACTATCATGTCATCCACAAATAGCAACCCTTTCTTCCTTTCTTATGTGTATTCACTTGATCCCCTTTAGTTTTCTTATTGCTCAGGCTCGAACTTCAATTACTATATTGAATAGATGGGGAGAGTGTAGGCAGCCTGTCTTGTCCCTGATTTTAGTAGAATTGCTAGAAATTTTCTCTATTTAGTTTCACATTGGTTATAGTCTTGCTGTATACTGTTTTTTATGATGTTTAGGCATGTACCTTGTACCTGTCATCTCTTTGGATTTTCTCAAATTCTTTGTTCAGCATCTATTCGATGATCAAGTGATTTTTTTGGTTTATTTTCATGTTTTTATAGCTTATATATTGGATATTTTATGTATTTACATTTCAAATGTTATCCCCTTTCCCCCTCTCTCATAATCCTCCCCCTTCTTCTATGAAGATGCTCCCACTCCCACCCATCCACTCCCACCTCAACACCCTAGCATTTCCCTACACTGGGGAAATGGGCCTTCACAGGACTAAGGGCTTCTCCTCCTATCCATGCCAGACAATGCCATCCTCTGCTACATATACAAATAGAAGCTTGGGTCCCTCCATATATACTCATTGGTGGGTGGTTTAGTCCCTGGGAGTTCTGGGGTATCTGGTTGGTTGATACTATTGTTCCTTCTATGGGGTTACATCCCCACTCAGCTACCTCAGTCCTTTCTCTACCTCCTCCACTGGGGACCATGTTCTTAGTCCAATGTTTGGCTGTGAGCATCTCTGCTTCTGTATTTGTCAGGTTCTGACACAGCCTCTCAGGAGATAGCTATGTCAGGCTCCTGTCAGCATTCACTTCTTGGCATCTGCAATAGTGTTTGCGTTTGGTGACTGTATGTGGGATGGATCCTCAGGTGGGGCAGTTTCTGAATTAACTTTCCTTCAGTCCCTGTTCTACTGTTTGTCTCTGTATTTCTTCTCATGAGTATTTTGTTCCTCCTTCTAAGGACTGAAGCATCCACATTTTGGTCTTCCTTCCTTTCATCTTTAAAGGCCTTTATCATCTTTATAAGATTAGATTTAATGTCATTTTCTTGTGGTTTGGCTGTTTTAGGGTACCTAGAGCTTGCGGTAGTAGGGTAGCTGTGCTTTGAAGGTATCATATTGCCCCTGCTTTTGTTGATTGTATTATTTAGATGGCTTTTAGCCATCTGGATGGATTTGGTCCTTGGATGTTCATGTTACAGCATGTCTTGGAGGAGCTTAACCTTGATGGTCCTGGTTTGGCAGACCTATGGTGAATATCCATATGCTGCATGGTTCCAGATCAGAGGTCTGTATGGTTTAGAAACCGCAGGAATGATGCAGGTGGGAAGAGGGGTGTCAGGAGAATGGAGGTCCACCTGGGATCGCAGACTGCTCAGGGCAGTTTGGAGTGCCCCGAGGAACTCAATGAGCAGGGGAGATGTGTGTAGGAATAGAAGCTACCCTGCCGAGTTCAGGCTCTGCAGGTCTGATAAAAGGTGGCCAGAGAAGGTGGGGAGAATGGAAGTCTGCCATGGGCTAGAATACTGCTCAGTACAGGTTGTGGTACCCTCAAACTCTTTAGGTTTTGCAGAAATGAAAATTCAAAGTGCATTCTGCTTGCCTTTTTGCTGCATGGATCACTTGGGTTAAAATATTTTGGCTCTTTGGAATAAGGGTTGTTTACCTTGCAGTAAGCAGATTTGCCTCAATGTTTCTTTCATTGATTTTGAATCTCAGTACACCTTCCATTTGTTTTGAAAAATAAATTATAGTACTTATTCTGCACCAAAATGGACAGCGATAGCAATCTGATTTATTTATACAAGTCTGTTTCCATTGACAAAAAACAAATACAGCCAGAGGGCTAGAAGAAGACTTGGATGTTATCAAATTCACTTTAACCACACTTTATAACTATTCAAAACATGGATGAATTCATAACCATTTCCCACTTTTTATGGATAATTTATAATTCTCTTTTGTTATCTATGCCCAAAGTTTGTTAGTATTTAAGCAATTATATAACTTGCTAAATGATACAAATGCAATGTTTATCTTTCATGGTAGCATTATCATGTATGTAAATGAGAAAGAGTACTAACAAATACCAAACTTTTTTTTGAAGATTCTTTTAGAATTTGGAATCATGAACAGAATGATTATAGTTCTTAATACCCAGTGGTTTGCTTTAGGCTATTACATAACAGTTACTTTAAATTTTTATGCTAAGTTTTTATGTTAGAATGATCAATACTTCACAATATGATATGTAATTAAGAAGACTATAATCCACATTACTAATCAAAAAGTGTGGTCAGGAATAGGATCACAGTGACAGGCTGTTAAGTAAAGAATTTAGAACACAGGAAAAATGTGATCAGAATGTAAACATATGAAAGGCATGTCCTTAAGGAACAGTTAACATAAATCCAGATGGGCAGAACTGATTGCCACTATAGAGACTAAGATTTCAAAGGTGCTGATAGTACAGGTAGGTAAGTTATTTTCTCTATCCTGGTCACCTATTAGATTTGCTCTGGAATACTGAAGCATAAGTAGCATTTCTTATGTAAAACTGAAGTACAACGGAGTATGGCCAAGTTTATGATTTCTAATCACAAATTCTGGTGAGCTATAAGATCTCACACGGTTTGACACTGCTCTCTGGAGTTACCCAAATCTATGTTCTATGTCTGTGATATCATGAACAATGGGGACTTACCTAATTATGTGGACTTTTATATTATGTGATGCATGCATCTGAATTGGATCCTAGGAGTTATGATCAGCAAATCAAATGGAATTTAGTATATCAAAACCATAGAAACTGAAAAGGTTTCTATCTCCAAACAGAAAGATGATGCTTAAACCATTTCTAAATTGAAACTAAAATGTAGAACGGAATGCTAAATCAGTCTGTAGATTATAGAATTTGAACTCAAAGGAAACATACTGACAACTGGATTCTAAAACGAAGCCCCTCACAGGAAGTTGTGCTTCGGTGCTTTTGTTTATTCGTTTTATATTTATGCATTGTGCGCCTATGTGATTCTATGTGCACCATTTGCCTGCAGTGACTATAGAAGCCAGAAGTTGCATCTTCTTCGAAGCTGGATTTTCACACTATTGTGAGCTGCCTAATTTGGGTGCTGGGAACCAAGACAGGATCTTGAGAAATAGCAATGTGGACACTTTAATACTGAGCCATCTCTTCAGCCCCAATGTTCCTATTTAGACAGAGATTTTGTGGGTTATTTTCAAAAACATTATTAGAATGTGCATACTAGAATTCCTAAAGGGTTTTTACAGAAGTATATCCTTTGGTCAGAAGAATTTTGCTATATGTAGAAATCAAAATTGAAGTGTTTACTTTCTATTGAAGAAAAAATATTTTACAAGTATAAATTTTAAGAAGGCAGTTCAGTTCAGATTCTTGATCTGTAATAATCGCAGGAAAATGTATAATAATTTTGAAAATCTTTGTATCGCCCTAATATGTCATTTTCTGTCTCAATTTTCCCTTTATTTATTTCTGAACGTATCATGTCTAGTAAGGCAGTTTAGTGTACTGTAAAAACCTCCCCAAGTATGGTGGGCTATGTTCTATTTCTGTGTGCGCAGGGTAACCATGTACAGTTTCAGTTTGCTCTTTTATTTAATAACAACAAAACGTCTGTCAACTTGCGTGTCAAACGCAAGTTATGGTAAATGAAATTGCTTTGCAAATTAAGTTGTGGTCTTTTTGCTATTCGCGTATATGTTTAAAGTGAAGATGGCCCTCCATTGTACCAATAATCTAGGAATTTTCAAAAGACAAGCATTGATTAGTAGTGGCTGCTGCTCAGTTGTCATCAGTGAGGCCTCACCGAGTAACTGATGGGAGAAGATGCAGAAACCCACGGCCAAACTTTAGGGGGTACTGTGGAAAAACACAAAGAGAGGGAGGAAAGATTGTAAGACCCAGTGGACTCAAGGACACCATGAAGACACAGACAATAGAGTCAACTAATGAAGGCTTGTAAGGTGCTCAGAGAGACTGAAAGAACAGTGATGGAGCCTGCATTGGACTCTGCATCTTGGGCATATAAACTATGATTTTTTTGGCTTGGGGTTTTTGTGGGACTCCTAACAGTAGGAGTGAGCTGTCTCTGACTCCTGTGCCTATTTTCAGGACCCCTTTCTTCCTACTGGGTTGCTACAATGAGCCTTGACATGAGGGTTTGTGTTTATATTTATTGTAAACTGTTTTAAGATATTTGGTGGAAATCCATGGGACACTAGATCTTTTCTGAAGGAAAATGGAAAAGGAGTTGATCTGGAAAAGAGATGAGGTATAGGGGGAATTAGAAGAAGAGGGAGGAAGGGAAACTGGATGGGAGGTTTTGTATAAGAGACGAATGAATAAAAAAAATTAGTAGAAGGTGGTACAAGATATCATGTGAGTTTCTGTACATAAATGAATATAATTCAGTAAAATATTGGCCAAACATCTTTGATAGTGGTTTTGAATTTTATTTGTTTTTAATTAAAATAGAATTATATTACTTTGGGTTGTTTTTTTGTTTGTTTGTTTGTTTTTTGGTTTTTTTTTAAATAATCTCTTACAGCCCATGATAGCCTCAAGTTCACTGTGTAGCTTAAGCTGGACTTCAATTCTAATTTCATGATGTGCCTTATTCCAATTATCCACTCATGTGTTGATGGCCATCAGGCTAGTCCAATATATTTTTCCTACTGTGAATGATGATGCAAAAACCATTGATGTTCAATTATTTTTGTGCTATGTTGACTGTGAGCCTTTCAATCGAATACTTCAGAGTTATAAGTTGCTTGATTTTATAAAAGTTCTATTTTCAGTTGTTTGGCATAATCCCATGTTGATTTTTGTAGTGGGTATAAAAAATGTTTTTTTCTCTGAATCCTGGCTGGTATTTGCTGTTTTTCCTGGGGATAATCATTCAGGTTGGTGTGAAATTGGATCACAGTGCAATTTTGATTTTCATATTAGTGATGACTAAAGATACTGACTTTTTTCATGTGTTTATTGGCCATCTTTATTTTGAGAACTAGTTTTCTTTTTTGTTTCTGCAGTCAGTGATTGAATTATTTATATAATATTAATATATAAAATCAAGATCACATGAACATAGTAGTAGAACTATGCCAGGGAATAAAGAGGACTAACAGAAGTGGGGTGGATGAGAAAAGGGACTGTGCACATACCAAAGTGTAAGTAATATCTTTAAAATATACTATATATATACACATGAAATGTTTCTCATGTAACCTTGTTTTGCATACAATAAACATACAACAATGAACATAATAATCCCCTCATATAAAACTAGAACTTATGATTTTTGCATTACCTTTTGTATTATGGTAGCATTCTCTAGATGGACAGAACCAACCAGGTTATCCTATCTGTGTATCTATGTATCTGTCTGTCTACCTGTATATCTATTTATCCATCTGTCCATATAAGTCATGTATATATGTATATGTATGCTTGTACATATATAATCAGAGAAGTGGTTTTATCAAAACAATAAGCTCATAAATGTACAAGTCCAAACTTTCAAGGACGGAGGAGATGAGAAAATGTGTTTTAATGTTAATCTATAAGTGTCTATTGTAAGAGTTAACTTCTTCAGAATTCATTCTGAGACACAGGATGACTGTGCTGGTTAGGTGTTTAAGGGTACCTGTTGGCAAGTAGTGACCTGACTTGGTTCTCTGGGGCCTGCAAGGTATAGGAAAAGAAATTTGTAGGAAGTCCTTTGACTTCCACACATTTGCTGTGGCACAAGTATGTATACACATATACACACTTGCACAGAGTGACTAAATGTATGTAATTTAAATATTTAGAAAAATAATCCACTGTTGTATTAGAGATTCAACATTTGTTTTATTACTTTGTTCACTTTAGTGTAAGACCCATGCATAATATAGTCATTAACTTAGTTCTCTCCAGCATCAATGATCTCAACCTTAACCCCAGCAAAGTAAAATAAAATAAAGTCATCTTTGTAGAAATATGTAGGATTATTAATAAGAGTATACAGCACCATGTTTTATGGATATTTACATATAAAATTATCTATCATATCCACTTTATCTTGAAGTCCTAATATATTTTATATGTAAAGCTCTGAGTTTATTCCTTAAATAATAGGAACCAATGATTTATGAAAAATTCTAGACTTGAAGGCATAGCTTAGGGATAACTAATGAAACTTCCTTCACAACACAGCATAAAACCTTGAATTATGGCAACAGTTTATTGATATATTCAACAATGTATTTTTAAGAACTTTAATTTCCCATGCCAGTCCCCACAAACTATTTTGTCCCCAACATTTAACAGAAAGCATGGACAAACATGGTACCTGATATTACAAAGTTACATTTTAAGAAATTTTACATAAAGGATGCTATCCACATTTCACATAAACATATCTAAGCTAATGAAATGAGTGCTGAGAAGTATGCATTGCTGCTTTGGGATCTTTGGAATTCAGTGTAATTTTTGAGTGGCAGAGTATAATCATTAGTAGTCAGCTGAAAAACAGGTTGGCAAGCATGCCTTTGGAACCCCTGTCTTAGTAAAGAACTTGGTGAATAAAACATCTAAGGGAAACTATGTTTATGAGAAAGAAAGTATAATTTAACTGACCATGGAGATCTGCATAGAAATTTGATCACTCAAATTTTTATGTGCTTATTAGACATTTGCTTTCATAATAGGTGTTAAAAGGTCCAGTAAAATATAAAATATTTTTCATGTCATGTGTGTGTGTGTGTGTGTGTGTGTGTGTATTCAATTAAATATATATGTCTAATGTATTCTGGATATATTTAGCACCAGTTTCCCTTATTATATTATACATCTACTTCCTATGCATCCTTTTGTGTTGGTCCTCTGCCTGTTTCATGCAATTTAATAGAAATTAATAAGATTAAATGGTTGCTTACATGTATATGGGTGTAGAGCTATTTACCAGATCATGAACTAGTTACCAGTATATATAAGACACAAATGACCACCCCCTTCCTCCCTGAGCAGCCACTAACTACTTACATCTCTGTAGCTGTGTGGATCCTCTTCCGTGTCCATGCTAGAATGTTGAAGGACTGTGTCTTGTATAAATCTCTGCAGATAACGACTGTTGTGAGCTCATGAAAGCAATGTCCATGTCATGTCCAAAATTTATTGTTTCAACACACTCCTTCCTAATCTTTCACCCTCATATTCTTCTTCTTTTTTTTTTAACACAATCTCTTAACACTGTGTTCATTAAGACTTGGGCATGGCTCTTCCCCACTTTGTCTTCTATTAGTTTGAGTGTATCTGGTTTTATGTGGAGGTCCTTGATTAACTTGGACTTGAGCTTTGTACAGGGCGATAAAAATGGATCAATTTGCATTTTTCTACATGCTGACCTCCTGTTGAACCAGCATCATTTATTGAAGATGCTATCTTTTTTCCACTGGGTCGTTTTAGCTCCTTTGTCAAAATCAAGTGACCATAGTTGTGTGGGTTCATTTCTGGGTCTTCAATTCTATTTCCTTGATCTACTTACCTACTCTGTACCAATACCATACAGTTTTTATCACTATTGTTCTATAATACAGCGTGAGGTCGGAGATGATGAGTTTATTCCAGTGGATTATTCCTTTGATGAGTATGAGGTGGTCTTCCTTATCTTTTGATGACATTTGGGTGAAAGTTGATTTTATTTCATATTAGAATGGCTACTCCAGCTTGTTTCTTGGGACCATGTGATTGAAAAATTGTTTTGCAGCCTTTTACTCTGAAGTAGTGTCTGTCTTTGTCACTATGATATGTTTTCAGTATGCAGCAAAATTCTGGTTCTCTTTATGTATCCAGTCTGTTATTCTATGTCTTTTTATTGGGGAATTGAGTCCATTTATGTTGAGAGTTATTAGGGACCAATGATTGTTGTTTCCTTTTATTTTTGCTGTGAGAGGTGGAATTATGCTGGTGTGTCTCTTTTCTTTTAGTTCCTTTGCAAGGAGATTACCTTCTTGCTTTTTCTATGGTGTAGTTTCCCTCCTTGTGTTGCGGTTTTTCATTTATTATCCTTTGTAGGACTCAATTTATGAAAAGATATTGTGTAAATTTGGTTTTGTGATGGAATATCTTGGTTTCTCCATCTATGTTAATTGAGAATTTTGTTGGATACAGTAGCCTGGCCTGGCATTTGTTTTCTCTTAGGGTCTGTATGATATCTGGCCAGGATCCTTCAGCTTTCATAGTATCTGTTAAGAAGCCTGGTGTGATTCTGATAGGTCTGCCTTTATATGTTAATAAATGTTCAACATCCTCAGTCATCAGGGAAATACAAATCAAAACAACCCTGAGATTATACCTCACACCAGTAAGAATAGCTAAAATAAAAACACAGGAGACAACAGATATTGGTTAGGGAGGATGTGGAGAAAGTAACACTCCTCCAATGTTGTAAGGATTTAAGCTGGTATAACCACTCTAGAAATCAGTCTGAGGTTTCTCAGAAAATTGGACATTGAACTGCCTGAGGATCCAGCTATACCTCTCTTGGGCATATACACAAAAGATGCCCCAACATATAAAAAAGACACATGCTCCACTATGTTCATAGCTGCCTTATTTATAATAACCAGAAGCTGGAAAGAACCTAGTTTTCCCTCTGTAGAGGAATGGATACAGAAAATGTGGTATATTTCCACAATGGAATACTACTTAGCTATAAAAAGCAATGACTTCATGAAATTCATAGGCAAATGGATTAAACTAGAAAATACCATCCTGAGGTAACCCAATCACACACACCAAGACACATGCACACACACGCACACACACACACACACACACACACACACACACACACACAACATGCATGGTATGCACTCACTCATAAATGCATATTAGCTCAAAGCTCAAATGAACCAAGATACAATCCACAGACGACATGAAGTTCAGTCCTTCTTAGAAGGGGGAACAAAAATATTCACAGGAGGAAATTCTGAGACAAAGTTTGGAGCAGAGACTGAAGGAAAGGACATCCAGAGACTGCCCCACCTTGGGATCCAGCCCATATACATACAGTCACCAAACCCAAACAATATTGCTGATGCCAAGAATTGCAAGATGACAGGAGCCTAATATAGCTGTCTCCTGAGAGGTTCTGCCAGAGCATGTCAAATACAGAGGCAGATGTTCACAGCCAGCCATTTATCTGAGAACTGGGTCCCCATTGGAGTAGTTAGAGAAAAGATTGATGGAGCTTACGAGGTTTACAACACCATAAGAACAACAATACCAACCAACCAAATCTCACAGGTACCAAGCCACCATCCAAAGAGTACACATGGACAGATCCACAGCTCCAGCTGCATATGTAGCAGAGGATGGCCTTGTTGGACATTAATGGAAGGAGAAACCCTTGGTCCTGCCATGGCTTGGTGCCCCAGTATAGGGGAATATCAGAGTGGGGTGAGAGGTAGGGTTGGTTGTGTGGGTGTTTGGCTAGGTGGGTAGGGAGACACCCTCATTGAATAAGGGGGAGGGGGATGGCAAAGGGAGTTTATGGATGGGATCCAGGAAAGGGATTATCATTTGAAATGTACGTAAAACAATATCCAATAAAAGCAAGAGAAAGGTTATTTTCACCCCTGATGATATCTCAACTCACATGTTGACAAACACTGATATAAAGAGTTCTATGTGGACTCTGGTGGTATAAAAGCATATTAACAAATAAACCAGTCTCACATAGGCATGACACTATTACAGCTTGTTTTAATGCCCATGTCATCACAGAATGATTGAAAAATTTCAGCTCTATTATCATCCTTTAGGATTACACTTCCTATGGCATCAGATGTTAACAAAAATTTTATAAGCCAGAGGACTGAACACTATGTGTTTTCTCTTAAATTGACCAGTTAATGAAAACACCTAGAGATTTTCTGGATTTATTGAGCCCATTAACTATGTACTATTAAATCTATGAACTACTTAAAAATAGTTTCACTTAATTAAATTATAATTATGACAAACAATGGTAAAATAAAAAAAATTCACAGCAATGTGATTGAGATGGCCAGTTTCAGGGAGAGAAAGGAATAGTCATGTATTCTTATCACGTTGATTTGGTATGAATCATTTTATTAATTACCGTTCACTGAAGAAAGAAGTTTCTCTGACAAAGGGTAGCACCAATGTATGTGTATAAACACAAATATACAGATGGCACCATGTCTATTTAGCAAAATAGGAGAAAGACCTATTATATGTCTTTCTATTTTTTCTTGACAAGGTGTACGATACCAGTCATGAAATGCCCCTAATGAAGTAAGCCTCAAATTCAATCAGGAAGTGGTTGTTTACCCCCATAAGTGTCATGCCATTATTGCACAAGTGGACACAGGTTAGATTTATAGTGTTTAGCATGTGCCACTGGTTATGATTAGTAAATACTTCTGTACCCAGAAAGTTATAGAAAATGGATATGAGGGAAGATATTTCTATTTTGATTCCAGTTTGATTTCTCTATAGGCTGTAAGCATTCTCAGATTTCCTATCAAATTATAATGTCTCTCTAAATTTTTGGCTTTTCTATTTTATTCTGTTTTTTTTTTGGTTGTTGTTCATTTGCTTGTTTGCACTCTAAGGGGAGAAGAAGAAAGGTTGTACAGTTGGGGGTCTGGTCAGAAGAGAGTTTTATTGCACTACATAGGCTGTGGAGTTCAAAGAGGAAACTTACTAGGACCACAAATAATTCGTGGTTATTTTTATTTAAAATTTTTGCATTTTTATTGTCTTTATATTCTCAATTAAGAAAAAACATATTTGAGTTAGTTGGTCTGGAATCATACAGCTAAAGGAAGTACTGAGACTCTATCAGGTATCGTCAGTGGTCTCATAATGCAACATGACATTTCCATCTGAAAGCTTCATGCTTGAGAACCAGACAAAAGAGTGACAAAAGTCTTTTCAAAACCTTCACCATATTTTAATGAAATTTGCACTTCTTGCTGAGTTGATTTCAGAGCAATTCATGACCCCAGACAGCTACATGGTATGCATAATTCAGAAGCTGGACATAACTACCATATCATTTTAATAGAGAGAATGCACTTAAACACATATATCATTTTGTATAACTTCAGAAATATGTATTGTACTTCATGAGTAGTAAATTATTAAATTGTATGTTCATGAGGAATAAAAATAAATAATTTATAATAGTAATATGCTTATTTTATCAAATAATAACATTATTTATTGAACTATAAAGTAAAAAATAAGATGAGTACAAAACTTTAGGTTCTTTTAATTATTTTATAATCATCTCACTAACTTTGGAATTAGAAATAGAAACAGAAGTCACTTCACAGAATCTGACATATATTAACTCCAGGGAGAGCTCTAAAAATATAATTTTTCAGGTTTCTTAGATTCTGAAAAGTTTTCATGGGAGACATTATGAATGGTGCATAATCTATAGGTGGAACAATTGTTTAGCTATATTTCCATATTGTCATTATCTTGATTTATACATTTAATTTTAAGAAAACAAATTTTTTCTTGACCATTAGAATATAATAATGCCTTAAATCCCATTCTTTATAGCTATAAATTATTGGCTATTTTCTAAGTAGCGAATATTGTGGTATTTTTAAATATTATTACAAACTTAAATCATATATGTATCCTGGGCACTTAATTTCTTTGTGTATATTGTAGAAATGCCTCTCTGGTAAATAGTAAAGAAAAGTTCAATAAGCTGTGCTTCATTAGATTTACATGAAATTCTAATCCAACGAATTGAACTTTATTGAAATAAATAAGTGGTTGTCACTTATATTTTAGTTGGGTCTATGGAAATCATGTAAAATTGACATTCTCTACCATTTTTCAGTCTTTGGACACATTTGAATATAAACATGTATAAATGTATAATAATTATATACTTGCATATTTCATTTTGAAGAAAAACATAATTTAAAATAAACCATATGGAATTTCTTAAGTTTCTTTAATCTTTTTACATGTGTTACACTCACCACAAAAACATGTACTTTGAATAGGTAACACACAAAAGTAATTTGCATATTTACTTAGCATAATAAATATACTGGTACAAGAGGCAATGCACAATAAAGGAGAAATAATTAAATAAAGAATTGTTCTTGGAGATTTTAGAGATCAGCTTTGAGTCCTTAACACATGAAGGGCACTGACCTGTGAATCCTTTGAAGAAGAGGTTAGCCAAAAGATCATGGATTAGATTTCTCCTGAAAAATTTCTTTAATAATATCCCAGCTTATTCCTGATTCCCCTAAAACACCTTATCCTATCTACTTTACTTCCAATGTCTAAAATGTTTGTGGAAAATTTATAATAATAGACAATTATGTTGGTTGTTTCACTCAACACATCTTGATTTGTCTTTGATTAGATGGTTGACCAAGAGTAAAGAAGAAACTTTAGTAGACTAGAAATGTGAAGAGCAGAATAGGAAATTCATCATGTGTTGATTTGTAGATAATACTTAGTCCTCTTACAGCTTTGCAAGGTATGTGTGAAGACTGTCATTCACATTGTCTATAACAATTTTGCCTAAGAAGGCTGCAACTCAGAATCCTAAGCACAAGGTATCTTAAAAAAGGATTTCGTGCTGCTTTTTCCACCTTTACCTTTGCAACCATTTGAATTTGGTGACAATCAAGAATAGTTTGAAGGAAACCAAGTATTCCTACGTGCAATTTTATATGTCCTTTAAAAAATGCATTCATTACATAAGGTAGAACAGAAGACTTACAGGACAAAGACCAGCTCATAATGCTAATAGCACATGTTGATATAAATATTTTAGAAGTGCAAGAAATCACCCTATAAGTAGAAATAACACAAAGTAGAAATGAGTTTAGTTGAAAAATAAGTTGCAGCAGGTTACATGTGAATTCACAGTGACTGTAAATGTTGATTAGATTCACATAGCCTTACATATAGGCCTTCATAGAATTAGAGCTTGATTGGCATGGTCAGAGAGGAGAACAGCGACAACCCCCCCCACCCCCCCCCCCACCCCACCACTACCACCACCACCACCACAACAACAGCAACAACAACAACAACAACAACAACAACAACAACAACAACAACAAAACAAACTACTTTAGATATCAGGAACCCTAAAGCATTATAGGAGCTTGGACATAAAATTAAGGAATTAACTATGGCAGACCTTTTGGACAGCCAGGTAGAGTTAGAGCTTGGATAGAAACAAGCAATTTGTAATTAAATCTCATTTGTTCACTGATGATTCGAACATTAAACTTATCCCAGATGATTGGTTTGAGATACGATTGAGCACTGTCTTTTGTCTTAGTCTAGTAGAGAAGTGAACATGTTAAGAAAAAGTAAACATAACTCAGTTTCCTCATTAAAGACATCTCTCTTGATCATCCAACATGTTCTAAGCAATATATTATTTAATAGAGATTTAAGGTGCAGGGATAAGATAGACATGCATGGTTTTCATTGTTGAAATCTTGACATATGGCATGCTGTCATAGAGAGCTTTGTTTATCAAGAAAGAGTCTACAATTAAGTAAATACATATGTAGTATTTTATTAGTGTATATTTATTGTACATTGTAGTGGATTTAATAAAGATTTGACACAAGTGTTTCGTGGATTTGAACGTAATCAATACCCTATTTCCTTTAATTTTCTTTCCTACTGTTTCTAGTGCTCTTCATTATCTTAGATAATTTTGTTTCTACTTTCATGGCAATATAAATAAACCATTTTATATGTCTGTTTAAAATCTAGATCAACAAATAATAGATAATATGTGATATTTCCGTATTGACCTGTTTTGATTAATGTGATCTTCAGCCTCATACACTTTCCTGAAAACTACATAATTTTGATCTTTATGGTTGAATGAAATTGCATTGTGTATCACATGAACACCAAATGTACTGAATTTTCTTTATGTATTCATCTGTTGATGACAATCAAACTTAGTCTACAACTTGGTTACTATAAATAGACCTGAATGCATATGCAACTTAATGGTTAAGTAGTCATTGTTCAGTTCCTATGTATCTATATATATATAATTATGGAAATTATTTATGTATATATTCATCTTTGTTAAAAGTATATTTTAATTAAAATAAAATAACATTATTCCTTCCTTCCCTTTGTTTCCTCCAACTCCTCCTATGCATCCCCTTCCAGAACCTCCTAGGTCTCCTCTTAATTCCTCTCATATTTATGGACTTTTCCCCATTATTATTATTCTTACATATTTATCTGCATAACTGGATAGATAAAACTTGCTGAGTCTATTAAGTGCTGCTTCCATATACAGGATTTTAGGACTGGCCATTTGGCATTGGATGATTTATTAGGAAATCATACCTGGGGAAGACTGGTTATCCCTCTTTCATGCTGTAACTGATGAATCTCTAAAACTACCTGTCCATGTAATCTAGCCTTCTCTCTGGATAATCACTGTTGGTCTCATGTATTTACTGCCATGAAATATAATGAAGCCACAAAAAATTATAAAAGAACTTCAAATCATGTTCCTTAGGTTTCAAGTCCATTCTGAGGAAACATTCACATTTACTGAGGTGTTGGTACACAGTGCTTTCTCTGCTCGAATAGAATAGACAACTGGAGTACTTTTAGTAAAAGAATATTTTAATATCTATAAAACAATATCAATGACTATTATTAGAAATGAAATGACTTATCATGTCTTGGATTTTTGGGTGCACTTAGACAGTTTATATTTGGCATAAAGGAAAAGATTTATTGAAAACAGTCACAACTTGCCTAGTAGTTCAATGCTATTGCTCATAGGGCTCAATGGTAGACACGTTTCTTGATTGCTTTTCTCTCCAAGTAGCCTGGCATCATGAAACTATCGAGTAAGAAGGAAGCTTCCCATCTATTCTAGCTTGATCTCTCCATGTGCTATGACCAATTTGAGGTGTCTTTAGTGATATGGTATTTCAATCAAGTTGTGGCTCATAATCATTGGCAATGACAATGGCCTGTACTGGTTAGGGCCTTCTGGTACTTTCATAACCAAAAGCATATAGGTAGGTAGGGATCTCATTTATAGAACTTGGACATTTAATAATATATTGCTCCTGGGAGGAGTCTCATTTATCAGTGCAGGGAAACAGAGTGAGATTTTTGAAATAATATATTTAGGTTCAGACTCTCAAAATTGCAATGCAAAGAGTTCTAGAAGAGATGCAAAGCGTTCAGTGTAAAACGCTGTCAGAGTGCTAGATTAAAAGGTAAAGTTTAAGCAGTTACCTCACTAATTTACTAAATTTGATGACGCTCTAGATCTGTTTACAGACTAGTGACTGACACAAGTGTGTGACAGGGCCAGCTCAAAATCACTGAGACTTAATTTAAGGAATGCTATGATTTAGTATTATAATAAAATACACTATCAAAGCTCGCATAATGTGGTATGTTTTAAGTTCTGGTCAGCAATCAAAGGACATTCAAATACACTTAAATTTTTATTTATTTTTAAATTAGCATGCAAAGCAATACATTTCATTACAGCGTTTTCATGCTTCAGTTCGCCTGATTGTCCTTCTCTTCTCCTCTCTCATTTCATTACATCCTCTCTGTACTGTAGGAAATAAAAGTTTAAATGGGTCAAATAACTTAATTTAAAAGTCAAAATGTGGAGTCTTTTGAGAGAAAAAAATCTTCAATATGGAAACTTAAGTAAGAACTTTCAGAATAGGATGTGGATGGCATTAGAAACAACCTAAGAATTGATAATCAGAGTACATATGAAATTAAAAAAGTTTCATTATAGCAAAAGATACAATGAGCAGAGCAAACAGTGTACAGAATGGAAACTCATGGGCAGCTGCACTTCAGGCAAGGTCTTACTGAGGATGCGCATAGAACTGTAAAATGTAAACATAAAACTATCTTCTGCTCAATATCTGACAATCAAAATACAAGATAATGAACTGAACAGTTATTTCTCAAAAGAAGAAACAGTGACCAAAAAAATTAAAACAAAACCGCTAAATAACTAAATACTTTTGATTTTTTTCCAGGCTCTCAAAGGTCACTTTTTGGATAAATTAGCACAGTGAGAGATCTCCATCATTGTCTGGGATCAAAACCCTGAAACTTCTTCTAGAAGAGAATTGAAGGGAAAGTCAAGAAAGAGAGGGACTTTTGGTTTTAGAGGAAGACATTGTCAAATGACAACAAAGCAGTGTACAGAGCCACCCTGCAGGGCCTTTGAACAACATTGTCAAAAGGGCAGGAAGTTAAAAGACAGCTTGCAAGGACTTTCACAGCTGCAAAGGATAGGAGATAAAAACTAAGGTAGGATGGTTGAAAGGAACATGTTGAAGATAGACTTTGCTCTACAGTTTCAGCCCATGAGTCACAAACAGTCAGTACATGAGTCACAATCTACATTTCCTTTTCAAATGTGTAAGTGTAAATGTGCAATATGGTGTCATTTGAATCATTTCTTTCAAGGCGCTGTAATACTTTACAATAAATGTTCTCATAGTTTTAAACAATGCTGTAAACATATCCCCACCCCTTTTTGGAAAGACTCCTACAAGAACATTATCAAGCATCCCAGAGGCAGACTACTTACTTCGAATTTGAGGACAAAGTTGAGATAAAATATTTTGTTTTCAGTATTTTATGGACATTATTCTTGATTTTGTAGTGTAAGAACATGAGAAAAACCACTTTTGTATGCTATCAGAATATATAAGGGCTTATCCTTGTAAGACCCCAATTTCATTTCTTTATCTGGTAAGGATTATGCATTAGATTTGTTGACATTTTCTTTGTATGTCTCTTCATGGAGAAATATAATGTATTTTTAAACAGTACCTTTCCTCTTTAAAAAGAGGCTGAAATCCTCTCAATGATAAGGGACAATGAAAAGCATCTTACAGTGTGCAACACTTTCATAATCTTCTCACTATGGTGAATGAATAGGGAATGATTTTGTATAGCTATTGCTATTGAATTAGGTTTTATCAGGCTTGATGAAATGTCTACACAGCTTTGGCACCTAGCCTGCAAAGCCCACTAAACAATAAGTAGTGCCAAGAAAATTAAACCTCTTGTCTTAGCAGCCCATATGTTGGAAAATTGCATAGTTTTGTTAACAATAATCCATTACTTTGCAACAGTTAAGCATGGAATTTACCAAGGCTTCTGAAGTAACTAAACAAGCAATTGCGCATAAAGTTAATTAATGAATATACTTATGTACTTTTATAAAAAAGCAAAAGTTGTATCTTATTTTCGTATTTAGAAGGGTTATATTGATGTTATGTATTTGTTTTGAGCATATCAAAACAGATTGTATTTTATTTGGATTATTATTGAAAACTTTTCTAAATGCAGCAAATTTTACTATGTTTAACTATAGTTAAAGCATATTTTCATAAAGATATCTAGAATTAATTTTTGTATTAATATCAGTTTTTCATTCTTGAGAATTTCATACATGTATAGCATGTATACAAAGAAATATTATTAGATTTATCTAATATTTTCTCCTTCAAATCTCCCCATATGTTACCAACACAACTCCTTCCTAACTTGAAATACTGTTTTAATATATATTACTCTCTGTGTCTGGTTAGAATTATCTGTATGTGCATGGCTGCATAGCTATCCACTGGAACATAGGCATCTGATCAGTGGTTACATGCACAAAAAATATTTTCTACGTTTTTTGCATAGATAAACTGAGTTATAGTGTTTGAAATTTGAAATCGAGAATTTCTCCTGACATAGTAAAATCATCCTCCAGCTTGGAAAGAAAAAAATGATTATAACCCAGAACTTATCAACCTCTATAATCTTTTTAGTAAGGGGAGTGGGTCCTGAAGATACTGTATCTTTTCTATCCTGGAATTTTGTCTGGCTTGATTTTTGTGCAGATAACTGTATCTGCTGTGATGTCATGAGTGCAATAGTCATGTTATGACCAGGAGGCGCCATTTTTCTACACTTCTTCTCATCTTTCACCTCTTGTATTCATTCCATCATTTACAATGTTGCCTGAGCCTTGGTGGTATTCATAGTGGCTTAATTTAAGGTAGAGCATGAAGTCTCTTCATATTCTCAACACTTTGAGAAACTATACACTCCTTGATGACTGATACCCAATGTAAAATGAAAATTCTCTCACCATGATTGAAGTCAGCCCATGTCTAAAGGTATAAACATAATATTTTGACAGCAAATTGACAGCATGACCATTCATCCAAAAATGCAGATTCTACTCTAGGGACTATGACTTCTCCAGACGTGGACTTGGGGCCGGGTTTACACAAGAGGCATGAAAGTTTCTCTTGTAAAGTGTTCTTCAGATCCAGTTAGATATAAGCCAGGTACCTCCTAACAGTTGTGCCACTATTGCACAAGTTGTTACATTTCACCTGGCATGTCCTCATTATATCATGCAAGGTCCAGTAATTGGAAAGATCACTGATGAACTGCCCCCCCCAGTAGCCTATCAAACACCTTCTGAAACTGTGAATGCTAGCCAGAAGGAAAGATGTTCCCAGGTCAATTTGAATTGATTTATTCATGTCTTTCTGCAAAAATATATGGTACCTTCCATAATAGAGTCTTATCACCTAGGTACAATGAGTAACCAAGGGTCATGTCAATAGCTCACATGGTTCTGGAGGGCTCTGGGCCTCCGTGATTAGTAATCATAGTAAGGTATTGTATAACTTGCACTGAAAATTTCATTTAATAAGCCAATATATTCTGGGAGTGACTTTGTCTGCTCTTATATAGGAAAATTCAGTTTAAAATCTTTGTTTCTTAAAGGTATGAATGAGCTTACTAACTAATGAGCTGTTCATACATCATTGCTTTGGTTATTCTGTCCACTACCCTTTCCTTTCCCTCATTTCCCTGCCCCCATCCCTGTTTAATACTTCCAATATTTCTCTAGTATTCCTCCCTCTTCTTTCCTTTCTCATGTATTCTATTATCTAGATCCTTATTTCTCAAACTGTATAAGACTCAGCTTCACACATGAATTAATATTTATGTCATCAACTCTGATCTATTAATGCACAGATTGTTCTAGTTTTCTTTCTTTGTTTATATGCAATTATCTATTTCAACAGTGAAACATGTGACTCAAATTGACTGGCCATTCACCAGCATTGTTTTCTGTACAAGTTCACATGTATAGCAGTTTTGAAATCATTTGCTTGCCTCTCCATGTAAGACACGTCTTAGTCAGAGTTCATTGTTGTAGTCATTTTTCTCCTTTAGTTTTATATTTCAAAAGAACTTACATCAACATATCTGTATGATACCATTGCCTTCCTTGTTGTGAGATTAATTTCGTATGCCCACAATAAAATTTGATAGATTTGCCTCCGTTTCCTTCTAGTATCAGAATTATGTGGCCTTGTAGATATAGTTAAAAATTTGCAAACGTTAAGTTTTAATACTTGTTCTATACAGGTCTATGGGATTTGATGAATGCAATGTCATGCATCTAACAGTATCTTTTCATACAAAATACTTTCACCACCATAGGTGTTCAACCATCCTTTACACATATCATCTTTCCTTTCTCATTATAAATTTGTAACAACTACTGGTATTTAATATTATAATAGGTTTTTTTTTTCAGGATGTTGCCTAACTGAGAACATAAACTATTCAATTATTCCATATTGGTTTCTTTTTATTGAACCACAATTTTGGGGGTATTTTATAATAATCAATACATCTACAGAACTCAATATGATCAAATCAGCATAATATGAAATCTCATCCTGTGAAAAATTAATCTTTTTAAATATTGGAAGTTTCATACTTTTCTAGTAATTGTGATATGTATCATGGTAATTTATTGTAAAATATAGAAATTTCAAAACAAATTATATATATATATATATATGTATATATATTATGGATTTGAGGCAGGATCCTCACAACATAGGCTTGACTTGATTGAAACTCATTCTTTATCTCAGGCTGTCTTGGAATTTATGCAAAGCCACCTCTCTCTGTGTCCTGATATCTGACTTAATTCACTTAACAAAATGACTGCTAGAAAGAAACAGGAAAGAGCATATGTCAGCAGCTTGACAGCACACCTAAAAGCTCTAGAACAAAAAGAAGCAAGTACACCCAGGAGGAGTAGAAGGCAGGAAATAATCAAACTCAGAGCTGAAATCAACCAAGTAGAAACAAAAAAGACCATAGAAAGAATCAACAGAACCAAAAGTTGGTTCTTTGAGAAAATCAACAAGATAGATAAACCCCTAGCCAGACTAACGAGAGGACACAGAGAATGTGTCCAAATTAACAAAATCAGAAATGAAAAGGGAGACATAACTACAGATTCAGAGGAAATTAAAAAATCATCAGATCTTACTATAAAAGCCTATATTCAACAAAACTTGAAAATCTGCAGGAAATGGACAATTTCTAGACAGATACCAGGTAAACCAAGTTAAATCAGAACAGATAAACCAGTTAAAACAACCCCATAACTCCTAAGGAAATAGAAAGTCATTAAAGGTCTCCCAACCAAAAAAGAGCCCAGGTCCAGCGGGTTTAGTGGAGAATTCTATCAGACTTCATAGAAGACCTACCAATATTATCCAAACTATTCACAAAATTGAAACAGAGGAGCACTACCGAATTCCTTCTATGAAGCCACAATTACTCTTATACCTAAACCCACAAAGACCCAACAAGAAAGAGAACTTCAGACCAATTTCCCTTATGAACATCGCAAAAAATACTCAACAAAATTCTGGCAAATAATCCAAGAGCACATCAAAACAATCATCCACCATGATCAAGTGGCTTCATCCAGGCATGCAGGATGGTTTTTAATATCTGGAAAACCATCAACGTGATCCATTATATAAACAAACTGAAAGAACAAAACCACATGATCATTTCATTAGATGCAGAGAAAGCATTTGACAAAATTCAACACCCTTCATGATAAAAAAGTCCTGGAAAATAGGAATTTAGGAATTACCATACCTAAACATAGTAAAAGCCATATACAGCAAACCAGTTGCTAACATTAAACTAAATGGAGAGAAACTTGAAGCAATCCCACTAAAATCAGGGACTAGACAAGGCTGCCCCCTCTCTCCCTACTTATTCAATATAGTTCTTGAAGTTCTAGCCAGAGCAATCAGACAACAAAAGGAGGTCAAGGCGATACAGACCGGAAAAGAAGTCAAAATATCACTATTTGCAGATGATATGATAGTATATTTAAGTGATCCCAAAAGTTCCACCAGAGAACTACTAAAGCTGATAAACAACTTCAGCAAAGTGGCTGGGTATAAAATTAACTCAAATAAATCAGTAGCCTTCCTTACACAAAAAGAGAACAAGCCGAAAGAAATTAGGGAAACGACACGCTTTAATACGACCCAAATAATATAAAAGTACCTCGATTGTGACTTTAACCAAGCAAGTAAAAAGATCTGTACAATAAGAACTTCAAGACACTGAAGAAAGAAATTGAAGAAGACCTCAGAAGGTGGAAAGATCTCCCCATGCTCTGGGATTTGGCAGGATTAATATAGTAAAATGCCATTTTACCAAAAGCGATCTACAGATTCAATGCAATCCCCATCAAAATACCAGTCCAATTCTTTAAAAGAGTTAGACAGAACAATTTGCAAATTCATCTGGAATAACAAAGAAACCAGGATAGCTAAAACTATCCTCAACAAAAAAAGGACTTCAGGGGAATCTATCCCTGAACCAAGCAGTATTACAGAGCAATAGTGATAAAAACTGCATGGTATTGGTACAGAGACAGACAGATAGACCAATGGAACAGGTGAAGACTCCAGAAATGAACCCACACACCTATGGGCACTTGATTTTTTTTGACAAGGACCGTCCAACCATCAATGGAAAAAAAGATAGCATTTTCAGCAAATGGTGCTGGTTCAACTGGAGGTCAACATGTAGAAGAATGCAGATCGATCCATGCTTATCACCCTGTACAAAGCTTAAGTCCAAGTGGATCAAGGACCTCCACATCAAACCAGACACACTCAAACTAATAGAAGAAAAACTAGGGAAGCATCTGGAACACATGGGCACTGGAAAAAATTTCCTGAACAAAACACCAATGGCTTATGCTCTAAGATCAAGAATCGACAAATGGGATCTCATAAAACTGCAAAGCTTCTGTAAGGCAAAGGACACTGTGGTTGGGACAAAACGGCAACCAACAGATTGGGAAAGGATCTTTACCAATCCTACAACAGATAGAGGCCTTATATCCAAAATATACAAAGAACTCAAAAAGTTAGACCGCAGGGAGACAAATAACCCTATTAAAAAATGGGGTTCAGAGCTAAACAAAGAATTCACAGCTGAGGAATGCCGAATGGCTGAGAAACACCTAAAGAAATGTTCAACATCTTTAGTCATCAGGGAAATGCAAATCAAAACAACCCTGAGATTTCACCTCACACCAGTGAGAATGGCTAAGATCAAAAACTCAGGTGACAGCAAATGCTGGCGAGGATGTGGAGAAAGAGAACACTCCTCCATTGTTGGTGGGGATGCAGACTGGTACAACCATTCTGGAAATCAATCTGGAGGTTCCTCAGAAAATTGGACATTGAACTGCCTGAGGATCCAGCTATACCTCTCTTGGGCATATACCCAAAAGATGCCCCAACATATAAAAAAAGACGTGCTCCACTATGTTCGCCATGCAGCCTTATTTATAATAGCCAGAAGCTGGAAAGAACCAGATGCCTTCAACAGAGGAATGGATACAGAAAATGTGGTACACATCTACACAATGGAATATTACTCAGCTATCAAAAAACGACTTTTATGAAATTCATAGGCAAATGGTTGGACCTGGAAAATATCATCCTGAGTGAGCTAACCCAATCACAGAAAGACATACACGGTATGCACTCACTGATAAGTGGCTATTAGCCCAAATGCTTGAATTACCCTAGATGCCTAGAACAAATGAAACTCAAGACGGATGATCAAAATGTGAAGGCTTCACAACTTCTTTAAAAGGGGAACAAGAATACCCTTGGCAGGGAAGAGAGAGGCAAAGATTAAAACAGAGACTGAAAAAACACCGATTCAGAGCATGCCCCACATGTGGCCCATACATATACAGCCACCCAATTAGACAAGATGGATGAAGCAAAGAAGTGCAGACCGACAGGAGCGGATGTAGATCGATCCTGAGAGACACAGCCAGAATACAGCAAATACAGAGGCGAATGCCAGCAGCAAACCACTGAACTGAGAACAGGACCCCGTTTGAAGGAATCAGAGAAAGAACTGGAAGAGCTTGAAGGGGTTTGAGACCCCATATGTACAACAATGTAAGCAACCAGAGCTTCAGGGACTAAGCCACTACCTAAAGACTATACATGGACTGACCCTGGACTCTGACCTCATAGGTAGCAATGAATATCCTAGTAAGAGCACCAGTGGAAGGGGAAGCCCTGGGTCCTGCTAAGACTGAACCCCAGTGAACTAGACTGTCGGGGAGGGCGGCAATGGGGGAGGTGGGAGGAACACCCCATAGAGGAAGGAGGAGGGGAGGGGATGTTTGCCCGGGAAACCGGAAAGGAATAACACCAAATGTATATAAGAAATATTCAAGTTAATAAAAAAATAAATAAAAAAACTTATAGTCTATGAAACTGATAGTTTTTAAAGGATTGATTTATTTTTACATATATATGATCTACCACATCAAGACAAATAAGCTAAATATAACTAAAGGAAGCAAAAATATTGAAGTAGTAACTATATCACATACAAGAATTCCCAAATAAAAATGATTTTGTGACAAAAAAAAAACAAAATGACTGCTAGTCCATACATGTTGCAAACAATAATGTGTTATTATTCTCAATAATGCAATATTATTCTATTATATATATAATATTATTCTGAACTAAAATATTCTATATACAGAGTATTAAAATATGGTCTCTTGTCCAAAAGTAATCATATGTACATAGGTGTACTTACAAGTATTCTAAATCAAAAGCACAACAAGCCAAGGAGCATTAACAGAAAAAAGGTAAGAACAAAATAAGAGCCATTTTAACTGAGGTGATATGACGTCTAATAGTGGCTTTACTTTCCTCTTTCTTGTTGGCTACTGATATTGAGGATTTCCTTATATACCTATTACAGATATATATGTCTTCCTTTAGCATTGTCTACTCAGAACTATATTGTTTGATTTTCATATATATATGCATATATATGGAACTAATACACATACATATGTCTGTAACCTAACATTATAAAACTAAAGAAGGGAAGACTAAAGTTAATACAGTTTACGTAGACAATGATGTACATATGTGTATATATGTATATATAAGTATATTCTAAGTAGACAAACACACACTCATTATTTACTGCCTCTATTCCATTTCTCAGTACTATGCTTACAAATTGCTTGGCCTCATTCAAATGTAGAATTTGTTTAATTAATTCTAAGACAGTGTCTGAAATTCTGTATTTTATTTTTAAAATATTTTTATTTTTTTATTTATATCCTAAGTGTTGTCCCCTCTCAGTCCCTTCTTGCATAATTTTCCCCATACCCACTCCCTTCAACTCTGTGAAGGTGCAACTCCCACCCCCACAACATCCCACCTCCATGGTGCATCAAGTCTCTACAGGATTAAGTGCATCCTCTTGCACCTTAGGTCAGACAAGGCAATCCTCTGCTACATATGTGCCAGGGATCTTGCACCAGCCAATATATACTCTTAGTCTGTTTTCTTATGTGTTTGCCATTCCCTTCAGTTCCTTCTACCTTTCACAACTCTTCTATAGATGTCCCTGACCTCAATCTAATGCTTGGATTTTAGTATCTGCTGCTGTCTCACTCAGCTACTGGTAGAGCCTCTCAGACAGTAGCCATGCTGGGCCTCTGTCTGAAAGCACAATCAAGCATTAGTAATAGTGTCAGAGTTTAGTGCCCATCCATGGAATAGATCTTTTACTGTTAGCCATGGTAGGTATGACCTTAAGTCCAGGCCTCCTGAATGAATTTGGATGAGTCCATGGCCAGTCTGGTCTACATAATGAGTTCCAGGACAAGGGCAGCTCCATAGTGAGACCTGGTCTCAAAAAGTATTTTCATTAGTATGTTGGGAATTTCATGAGTTTGAGTATAATTCACCTCTCCCATCAATTTATGCCAGACCTGCCCTTCCCTTCCCTATGGACGCAATGCGTGATTCTTAAAAAACACCATCAAATCCAATACCTGTTGCTCATATTTGCTGTGTCTTCCACTTGTGTATGGTCTATGTATCAGGAACTATATTAAAGAAAACTGGCTCTGTCACTCATAGTTCCCTGGCTAGGTTTGCAATTTTGTGACTATATTCCATTTTTGTGCTGGGATTATGGTCTGGCTTGAGCTTCCATAGGCTTTCTATGTATTCTCATAGATTCTGTAAGAACATATATCCAGCCGCCCTGTTGTTCCCTTGTAGTCTTCCACTGTCTCAGGCTTTTACATTATTTCTGCCTCATTTTCTGCTGTTACATATGAGGCTTGAAGAAAGGGTGTGTGATTCCCATTTGGACTCTTGAAGTAAAACATATATTTCTGAAGATTCCACACTAACATCCATAAAGGAGAGAAAACATTCGCTATTCATATTTCTGGGTTTGAGTTACCCATCTCAGAATGTTTGTTTCCAGCTCTATATATGTACTTACCTGTGAATTTCAAAATGTTTATTTTTCATAGTTACTCAATCACATTCCCTTGTTGAAAGATAGTACATTTTGTTATCTGTTTGTCAGTTGATGGCTGTGTAGACTGTTTCCATTCCTGGATATTGTGAATAGAGCAGTAATGAATATGAATGAGCAGGTATGTCTGTAGTAAGATGGATAGTTTTTTTTAAGTATATGCCTAGGAGTTGTATTCCATTAAATTTTTGATGTAACTTCATGTTGATTTCCTTAGTGGCTTCACTAGTATACACTTTCAGTATCACTGAATAAGCATTTCATTTTTCCTACTTCCACACCATTTTTATGATTGTCATTTCTTTTTCATCTCAGTCATTTTTAACTAAAATAAGATAAAATTTCAAAGTAGATTTAATTTGTATTTCTCCAATGGATGGTAGTTTTGAGCATTTCTTAAAAAAAATGTTTCTCAGTCATGTGTATTTTATCTTCTGAGAACTCTGTGTTTTCTCCTATCCCCTCTTTTTAAATTTTAATTTCTAGGCAAATGGAGTCATTTAGAAAGTTCATTCTCGAGCTATATTTTTATAGGTATTTCTATGTATTCTTTTTTTTTTTATTAACTTGGTATTTCTTTGTACATTTTAGTGTTATTCCTTTCGGTTTCCGGGCAAACATCCTTCCCTCCCCCCCTTCCTTATGGGTGTTCCCCTCCTCACCTCCCCCATTGCCGCCCTCCCCCGACAGTCTAGTTCACTGGGGGTTCAGTCTTAGCAGGACCCAGGGCTTCCCCTTCCACTGGTGCTCTTACTAGGATATTCATTGCTACCTGAGGTCAGAGTCCAGGGGTCCAGTCCATGTATATAGTCTTTAGGTAGTGGCTTAGTCCCTGGAAGCTCTGGTTGCTTGGCATTGTTGTAATATGGGGTCTCAAGCCCTTCAAGCTCTTCAGTTCTTTCTCTGTGATTCCTTCAGGGGTCCCGTTCTCAGTTCAGTGGTTTTGCTGCTGGCCGCCTCTGTATTTGCTGTATTCTGGCTGTGTCTCTCAGGATGCGATCTACGCTCGGCTCCTGTCCGGTCTGCGCTGCTAGCTTCATCCTCTTGTCTAGTGGGTGGCTCCCACCTTAATAGCCTTACAGGCCACATCTGGGGTGAGCTCTGAATGGGTGTTCTTCAGTCTCTGTTTAATCTTTGCCTCTCTCTTCCCTGCCAAGGGTGATACCATTCCCCCTTTAAGAAGAGTGGAAGCCTTCACATTTTGATCATCGTCTTGAGTTTCATTTGTTCTAGGCATCCTAGAATGAAATTGGGCTGTGATTACATACCATGTTCAGCATTGATTTTGAGAGGATGGTTTGAAACAC